>NC_056059.1:67845029-68148059 GCF_016772045.2 Ovis aries | reverse complement strand
ATCTTTCTCTTTCTGACTTACTTCACTCTGTATAATAGGTTCTAGGTTCACTCACCTCATCAGAACTGACTCAAATGTGTTCCTTTTTATGGCTGGTAGCCTGTTATCTCTAATGACTGCATGATAAGTAGTCGTTGGTGTGTATTTACCACCTTTTCCCTTTGCACCTACTACCCAGCTATGGCCACACAGTTCTGCTTCAAACTTGTGAGCACCACAAGTCATAATACACAAACCTCCTTAAACACATACCTTCATGGACCTTTATGAGAATTCTTTAGAACCTAAGTACCTAGGAGGAGAATGGCCAGGCATATTCTTTACCGGGCTAAGCACTGTTAGCTTGCTCTCCAGAATACATCCCCCGCCTGTGCTTCCCCTAGCAGTGCATGAGACTTCCTGTATACACATCCCCACATCCCAATCAAACCTTGGCATTGCCCAGCCTTCTAATTTTTACTGTCTTTCAGGCACGAAATAATGATCTCGTTGTTTTTATTGCATTTTACTGACACTTTGGGGGCAGGAGGAGAAGGGGACGACAGAGGATGAGATGGCTGGATGGTGTCACCGACTCGAGGGACATGAGTTTGAGTGAACTCCGGGGGTTGGTGATGGACAGGGAGGCCTGGCGTGCTGCGATTCATGGGGTCACAAAGAGTTGGACACAACTGAGCGACTGAACTGAACTGGCACTTACTTTAGAGTGCTCCAGGGGAGGTAAGTACCATATCTTAGTTTCCGAAGGATAGCATATCAAAGAACCAAGAATCAGGTGGTTTAAAATCAGAAATTTACTGTTTCCCAGTTCCAGAGTTGAGAAGTCTGAAATCAGTGTCGGCGGCGCTGCACGCTTTCTCTGACGGCTCTAGAGAAGAGTTCTCTCTTGCCTCTTGAACCTTCCGGTGCTGCTGGCAATCCCTGGTGTTCCTTTGCTTGAGCGTGTGTCACTCCAGTCTCATGGCCCTCCTCTCCCTGGGTCTCCACATGGTCTCTCCCTCTGTGTGTCTGTCTCTGTGCCCAAATTTCTCAGTGCTATAAGGACACCAGTCCTGCTGGTTAGGGTCATGTTAATTTGATTACCTCTGTGTGTGTTAGTCTCTCAGTCAGGTCCAACTCTTTGCGAGCCCATGGAATGTCACCCTTCAGGCTCCTCTGTCTATGGAATTCTCCAGGCAAGAATACTAGAGTGGGTAGCTGTTTCCTTCTTCAGGGGATCCTCCTGACCCAGGGATTGAACCCAGGTCTCCCACATTGCAGGCAGATTCTTTACTGTCTGAGCCACCAGGGAAGCCCGATTACCTCTGTAAAGACCCCATGTGAAAATCAGGTCACATTCTGAGGCACTGGGGGTCAGGGCTTCCACCACATATTTTGGAGGGTACACAAGTACACAGATCAGTCCATAACATGGGGTGTGTTTATTTCCATGTGAAATATTGCCAAATTAATAAGAAGGCTGTAATGTATTATGTGACAAATATGAAATCAGTTGAGTGCTAAAGATGCTTAAAACTTAAAAATAAATCAGACAATGTAAGTACAAAATCTATCCATTTAGACTATTTGGTAAGAATAGCTGAACTGCTCATCAGTAGATTAGTTATGGAACAAATTGTGATCCAAACACCAAGTTAAAAAATAAGCTATCACCCATCGTAAGACAAATCTATACATACCGTGTGTGTGTGTGTGTGTGTGTGTGTGTTCTTGGTCACTCGGCTCTGTCTAACTCTTTGCAGCCCCATGGGCTGCAGCCAACCAGGCTTCTCTGTCCACGTAATTCTCCAGGCAAGAATACTGGAGTGGGTAGCCATTTCCTTCTCCAGGGGATCTTCCCTACCCAGGGATCGAACCCACGTCTCTTGCATCTCCTGCATTGGCAGGCAGATTCTTTGCCACAAGCACCACCTGGGAAGCCACTAGCAAGTATTTATTGTTGTATCTGCCCAGCCTCCTTCCTTTCTTCTTTTGATAGCAGTGCCCTGATTTTCCTTTGTGAAAGCAAGTTTTACTCATTTTCAGTTAGTGTGTGAGGCTGAGGTTGATTCTGTCTCTCAATTCTAGCTGTGAACCCAGGACACAAGGTGCACTGATGACTGTCCATCCTGGGAAAGACACACACTCCTTTCACGGGGCTTGATAAGCTGCTGGTGTCTGCCTGGGAAGGAAGCCTTTGCAGTGAAAGGCAGTGACCAGAGTGGGAGAGAAAGAGGGTTTCTTGATGCTATCCCAGCTGCACACGAGATACAGATCTACCTCTGGACTTCCCAATTATGTATGCAAAAAAGCAATCCCTTTGAATCTAGTTTGGTTTGAATTGGTGTGTAATTCTTGCCATAGAAAGAGTCCTGATACATGAACTGACATGGAAAAATTTCCATGAAGTTCTGCAAAGCAAAAAAAGCAAAGTACAAATCATATATAGAATGATTCTATTTCTTTTTTTGGTCAGAAAAATTAAATGAAATTAAAATAGGAAAAAGAGTCCTGCAAAAATATATACAAAACTGTTAGAAGTGATGAACTCAAAAAAAAGAGAGGAAAAAGAGGTAGGGGTAGAATTTCCTTTTGGAGAAGGGGGCAACAGAAGATTTTTGCTTTCTTTATGATATATTTCCTTATTTTGAAAAAGTTTTAGGCCTTCCCTGGTGGCTCAGTGGTAAAGAATCCACCTGCTAATACAGGAGACATGGGTTCGATCCCTGATCTGGGAAGATCCCACATGCCAACGGAACAACTAAGCCTGTGCACCGCAGCTGCTGAGTCTGTGCTCTGGAGCCCAGGGGATCACAGCTACTGAAGCCCATGTGCCCCAGAGCCTGTGCTGCATAGTAAGAGAAGACACCACAATGAGAAGCCCCAGAACTGCAACAAAGAGTAGCCCCCACTCACGGCAACTGGAGAAAAGCCCGTGCAGCACAGAAAGCCCACAAGTAAACAAATAGATTTTTTAAAAAGTGTTAGATATTGAGCATATATTTGAATATTATTAAACAAAAGAATGTTTAGTGAAAAATCGGAAATAAATTTAAGTATCCCACAATAGGGGGCTAATTAAACGAATCCTGACTCATCCAAACTACAAAGATTATTAAAAACCATGCTGCTAATTACTATATAATGACATAGTAAAATGGCCACTATTTCACAAGTGAGGAAAGTGGCAGGCACAGTAGGATTGTCGTACATGAAATAATGGAGTGCTCCATGGTAGGGACTTCAGCATCCCTAGGCAGCCCCCTGTATGTAACTTTCAGCAAGTTAATCTCTCTGAACTGATTCTTCCTCTGTGAAAAGTAGCAGAGGCTCACAGTATCTGCCTCACAAGGTGGTTGTGAAGAATAAATTAGATAATTCATATAAAGCCTCCGGCATGTACAAAGGGGCTTCCCAGGTGGCCACAGTGGTAACGAATCCATCTGCTAATGCAGGAGACATAAAAGCTGTGGATTCAGTCCCTGTGTGGGGAAGATCCCCTGGAGAAGGAAATGGCAACCCACTCCAGTATTCTTGCCTGGGAAATCCCGTGGACAGAGGAGCCTGGTGGGCTACAGTCCATGGTGTCGCAGAAGAGTCAGACATGACTGAAGTGACTTAGCATAGCATAGGTATGTACAAACACTCCATAAGGTTATACGTATGCAGTATGAAAAGATAAGAAAGAAACGCCACAATTTTTAATAGCTGTATTGTTGGGTGGTGAGGTTACTGATAAATTTCACTTTCTTTTATATATTTTCTGTATTTAAAAAATTATAATCATAAAAAATGACGTCAGTATCTCTGATTTCCTGTAAAATCCAATAATTATAGAAGATATTATTGACAACGATATTCAATATCTCTGAAAGATTTAACACAGTTTCCCATTTAGAAGATAAGTTTATGATTACACTACTAGGTTTGTCTCCAGATTAAAATGCATGGGAAAGGGGAAATCCTGGGAAAGTTCTATCAAAAGGGAACATTTGAAGGAAGTAATAATAATACCTTGTATTTGTGTAGCACTTTTTACTTCACAAAGCATTTTTACAAATGCTACTGAATCCTCAGAAAAGCTCATATAGATATGGTTATTTCCCCTTTACAAACAAGAAGCTGAGGCTTGAAGAGATTAAATGACAAAAAATAACAAAAGTTGCAGATGACCAAGCTAGGACTTGAATTCAGGTCTTTTACGTTTTTTTAAAAAAGAAAAGGATGAAGGAATAAAAAAGACATAGCACTGATGCTATTTCAGAATCTGGAGAACTTTTTCCTAGAAGTTACCCGTGATAAAAATATTAGATAATTTTTCCTGTGACTCATTCTGAAAAATCTTTTTGCCTCTTAGGGAAATTCCACATGATTTTCATCTTTTAAGAGTACTTTGTTTTTGGTGTTGTTTGATATACATCAGACCAAAATTTTCAGTGTGGATATTGTAGTTATTACAAAAATGATCAAATTTTGGGAGAAATTTAAATAAGGCAAATAGCTCTAGAGATTTTCAGTGTGTATGTGTTGTTGGGGTGGAGTACATGGGAAGATTGAGGTAAAATGAGGAGCTCTTATTGAGCAAAACTGAGTAAAATGTTTACAATCTAAATACTAATGAACATTAAGCTCAGAAACTGAAAGATAATCAACCTATGTGGAGAGGAAAATGACATGTGGGTTTGTAAAAATAGGTAGGAGCCTTAAATAAATCTGGGCAGAAATAGTGTGTTTGTCATCAGGGCAGGGCCCAAAGCCTGCCACTCACAGGGAGACCAGCAAAGGCCATTAAAGGGAGTTTTAGGATGGGAGTGACATTGTCATAATGGCAACAGAGGAAGTTGATTTTGGCAGCAGCTTTGGGAAAGGACTTGAGGAGGAAAAAAATTATGGAGAAGAAGTTTTTTCAAGGGGAGTGATCGCATAGGTGAAGTTGTAAAAAGGGAAATGCTTGAGCATGCAAGAGTTACCTGTTTTAAACTTTTATGGAACCTTTCTAGCTCAAGTCCTTTTAATCAAATCTTGTTTTTCATCTGACTCCCCACTATACTTTGAAATGTAGCTTTCATGAAGACCTATTCTAAATCATTGTAACAACAGTGTATTTTAAATGTGACTGTCTGCTCTGACCATCTGCACCTTTTGTTGTGTCCCGACAAGATTCAGACATGTTGAATCAGTTGTCAAGCCCAACCATCTGGGCATTCCAGACTCCAGTAGTAAGCAGTAACACCTTGGACTTGAAATTTTAAAACAAAACACCCATTGTTTCAAACATCATTCTATGTCATGAATTTATGTTAAGAGGTGTTGGGTAGGGGTGAAAGGTTATTAGTCAGGCTCTGTTAATAGCTTTTAGCTTGTTGAGATGTGTTTCAGTTCTTTGAACTCAAGTCTTCTTACCATTCATCCATAATAGTTCATTGCTGAATAAACACCTGTAGATTTTCTGTCTGTTTTTTTAAAATGTGTTTCTAATTTATGTAGCACTAAGCTTTTTGTAGTTTTAAACTATATCCAGACAAAAGGTGACTGTCAATATGTGTTTGAAGTATGCTGGGAAGTATGATCACAACTGTTGAAAAGAATATTATTTAAACAGTTATTATTTTCATGTATGCTAATTTTTTATCATGAAATTTAAGGAGTTTCATGAACATCAGTTAGCCTCTTTTTTCTTCATGACTTGATTTAAGTCTTTGGGATAGAGCATTCCATCTTCACATCAATTTTCACTGGTGTAATTTAGGAAAGGCCAATGCCATTCCTGGATGGATGCTTTTTCATCTCAATACTGGAGGATTTGTAGGATAAGCAGGCTACGGTAGAACTAATTACACCATTGATTAATGTGCCTGGGAGTCAAAGCATATGCCTTTGGACACTGAAAGAAGGAATTTTCTAAGGGAATGTGTTCCTGGAGGCTTAATGGAATACATCTTTTGAAAGGCTCTGGGGATTCCAGCAAGACCATGAGCATTCATTTGACCTTGGTAAAATCAGTCCTCTCCACACTGTCAGAGTACGATTCAGCAGGATTGAAAGCAAGGCCACACACCTCGCAAGGTTGCCACTTCATGACGATCATGATACCATCAGTCTCCCTCCTACAGAGTGCCAAGAAATCAGGCCCAAAGCACAGGCTACAGTGAAGGTCGGTACCTTCTCTTAAGTGACCATCAGAATTAATCTCATTATGTCAGATGCCTGCTATATTTCAGAGCACAAACAGAAGTGTAAGCTCCTGGGTCATTCATTATCATTCATAGAGTTTAGTACATCCACTGATCTGAATCAGTTGCTCACTCTTCCCCAATTAGCCATACCCTTCTACTGTGTGTCTTGGAACTTATAGTACTTCTTTCCTTAACTGAAGTTTGGCTTTGAAGACATATTTACTCAGTCGTCTCAACTAGTAGTCGTGTTTCCCTCTATACCCCACTTGCAGAGGACCCCAAGGTGATGTCCTTGATTCTCGATGCTACTTTTAGGTATCTTTATTGTTTTTACTCCCTAATTAACATTGACAACAACAAACTCAGCTTTGTACTTCTCTGAAGTACATGCTCTCAGACCACCATCTCTCTTTAGTGAACTGTCTACCATCCTCTTGCTAACTTTTCCTTTTTCAGTGAAGATTTCAGATTCTGGTTTTCTGTCTTCTGCTCCAGCACTACTCTATAATCTTGTGTCGGGTGATATCAGCATTTATAAAAATTTTTCATGTAAACACCCTAGCCTCTGAGTTCCTCAGTCTTCTCGCTTCCAATATTATGTTCCTCCACTGCATTTTAGCAAAATGCTATCATGGTCATATGCCTTGAAGAACTTCCTACCATATCATTATATCACCTCTAGAAATCTTGATTTCCAGTATTCTGTTTACTCTTCTGATCAGGCATCTCTCGACTTTCTATCTCTACCATCACTACCATGCCCAGTCAACCTTTTTGGAGCAGCCAGCTAGTAGCCTACTACTTCTTCACTGGCTATTTTTTCTCTTGTGTTGCTGTCTTTTCTGTTTTTGTGGCTTACTGGAACCAATCATTCCATTGCATATACCACAACTACCACACCCTTCTCATTTTCCATCTTACTCACTAGAAAAACCCAACCCCATATTAAACAGAATTCTTTATCTACTTCACATCATCAATGAGCCATTGAACATGGCTTGAGAAGAGTATACAACTATGTTGACTGCTCTTACATCAAGAAAAATTTTAACCATAAATTTCAAGTCAGCCTTACTCTGTTCAATAGTCTTCCTACATTCTCTTGGTCAATTCACCTCTCCTAGGTAAGTATTTCACAGCTTTCCCTCTACCTTCAAACCTTAAACATCCCCCCAGTTCACTTCTCAGTCTTAGGTAATAACCACTCTTCTGATTTGACTGAGAAAATAGAAGAAATTGGAAGAAAACCATCTCATTTTTTTCTTCACTAAATCTATCAGCCTGCCAGCGTCTGTACCTAAATATTTCACCTTCCCTTCTGTTATCCTGAATAACAATCAGTGCTCCCATATGAACTCAACATTTCCATGTATACACCTTATCCTGTGCTTTTGACCCATCAACAATTTCAGTCCAGCATTTCTTCCGTTTCTTGCATCCAAAATTTTTCCTTCTACTCTTGATCATTCCCATTAATATACAAGCAGGATATAAATTCTCCCTAGTGTCCTTGTTCTTCTAGACTAATATCACACTTTCCTACTCCTTTTTACTATAATGTGTGCATGTGTGCTAAATTCCTTCAGTCTTGTCTGACTCTTTGCAACCCTATGGACTGTAACCCACCAGACTCTTCTGTCCATGGAATTTTCCAGGCAAGAATACTGGAATGGGTTGCCATTCCCTTCTCCAGGGGATTTTCCCGACCCAGAGATCAAACCTGTGTCTCTATGTCTCCTGTATTAGTAGGGAGCTTCTTTACCACTGGCATCACCTGGGAAGGCCCTTTACTGCAATAGTCTATTACAAAAAGTCTATTATTAATGTCTCCACTTTGTCACCTCATAGTTTCAACTCAACTCTATTTCCAGAATTTACACTTGTCATGATCATATAACCACCTCTGTCTTGCCAAATCCAGAACTCACGTCTCAGTTCTCACCTGCTTGGCCTCTTACTAGTATTTAAACTGGGGATCGTTCCCCACTTAACCATTTCTTCACTTGGCTTCCAGATCCCATCTCTCTCCTGCTTCTCCTGCTTCATTGACCCCTGTTTGCAAGACTATTAAATATTGGAGCACATCAGGGCTGAGTTGTTTGCCTTTGTTTACTTATGCTTATTTATGCTCATTTTCTAGATGCTTTAGTCCCACGGCCTTACATACCATCTATATACTGAAGCCTTCCAATTTATCTGTTTCCGTGAGCTCCAGACTCAGAGCCCAACTCCTGCTTGATAACTCCCTTTGTGTGACTTGGATGACTACTTGTTATCTCCGACTTCTACTCCTAACTTCCTTCCCCAAAACTGCTCCTTTGCCCTGTGTCCCCCTTCTGAATGAGTGTTTGGCACCATTGATCTGACAGTCATTCTAGACTCCTTTCTAAATTCCCTCATATTTAATCCATCAGCAAGTACTGTCAGCTCTATCATCATAATATATTCACAATTCAGTGAAATTTCACCACCTTCATTGTTGCCACTCAAGTCCAGGCTAACAAGACTCTTCTTCTTCCTCTTTCTTCATCTCCCCTGTGGGCCCACATCTCTTTTCTGCATTCTTCTCTTTTCCCTTCATTCTTATTCTCCTTTCAAAATCTTAGTTCAGTTCAGTTGGTCAGTCGTGTCCAACTCTTTGCAACCCCCTGGACTGGGCCAGCAAGCCAGGCTTCCCTGTCCATCACCAACTCCCAGAGCTTGCTCAAACGCATGTCCATCGAGTTGGTGATGCCATCCAACCACTTCATCCTCTCTTGTCCCTTTCTCCTGCCTTCAGGAGGCATCTTTCCCAGCATCAGGGTCTTTTCCAATGGGTCAGTTCTTTGGATCAGGTGGCCAAAGTTTTGGAGCTTCAGCTTTAGCATCAGTCTTTCCAATGAATATTCAAGACTGATTTCCTTTAGGATTGACTGGTGTGATCTCTTGCAGTCCAAGGGGTTCTCAAGAGTCTTCTCCAAACACCACAGTTCAAAGCATCAATTCAAAATCTCTCCTCCAGTCTTTTGCAATATTCCTCTAACAAGTCTCTCTGGTTCAATTCTTGTCCTCACAAAACACATACTTTATATGTAATCCAGAAGTATCTTCTTTAATTGGTAAATCCAATTTTGTCATTCATCAGAGCAAAGCCCTACAGTGGTTTCCCATTGCATTTGAAATACAAACCCAGTCTTTACCCATGTTTGCAAGGCCCTCATGACCTGGCTGACCTCTCTTTCCTTCACTCTGATTTAGCAAGTTGGACTCCTTCCTCTTCTTTGAATGTGCCAAACTTGTTTCTATCATAGGGGAAAATACAGCTATAGAGAATCTCGCTTTTAGGGTAGACAACAACTTAACAGAGTTCTGGTTAATTAAACATGTTGGAATTCAGATGGATCTATCAGTTGAATCAAATTGCATCTTGTATATATTTGTGGATTGATTGTTGATGAGCAGTGAACCCCACAAAGCTTATAATCATTCAGTACTTTGGCAACTGCAGATGCTAGTTGCTCTTTAGCCAAGACTGCTTGATTTGGGTTATTTATATCACAATGTACTTCTTTTTTCCACTGGGATGTGAGATGGAAGACATTACTTTCATGATTAATATCTTAATAAGCACTCAAGAAATCTGTCTTTGGGTTATATTTGAATCAACTCAGGATTCTTCTTTCCTTCTTTCTCTTTCTTTATCTCTCCTGTGGGAAAAGACCCACACATCTCTTTTCTGCTTTCTTCTCTTTTTCCTTCATTCTTATTCTCCTTTCAAAATCTGTTTTACTTTCCTCAAATACTGAGCTAGTCTGTACTCCAAGCAATTTAATGGCAAAGTCAGTGCTTATGTTCTTCACTGGCATATTGCTTGGCATATAACTGGCATTAATAATAATTATAGAATGCAAGGATGAATGGAAAATAGAAATTACTCAGTTTGCAAACAGGAACCAAGCATTTTGTTGTTGTTAAGGCCTAATAGGGGAAAAGACCTGATCTTTGTAGAATTCAAAATGTTTCATTGTGGTTAGAAAAGGGTTGTCATGACAGAAAGGCCAGCAGTGGTCCCTTAAGAATTTTCTTAACAGTAAATGCTGGAAAGGATGTGGAGAAAAGGGAACCATCCTGCACTATTGGTCAGAATGTAAATTGATACAGCCGCTATGGAGATTCCTTAAAAAACTAGGAATAAACAGTCCATGGGGTGACAAAGGGTCAGACATGACTGAGTGACTGAGCATATATACACAAACACAAACCCACACCCTAGTGTTCACTGCAGCACTATTTACAGTAGCTGGGACCTGGAAACCACCTAGATGTCCATTGACAGATGAATGGATAAGAAGATGTGGTACATATACACAATGGAATATTACTCAGCCATAAAAAGGAATGCATTTGAGTCAGTTGTAGCAAGGTGGATGAACCTAGAGCCTGTTACAGAGTGAAGTAAGTCAGAAAGAGAAAAACAATTATTGTATATTGTATGTGTGCTTAGTTGCTCAGTCATGTCCAGTTCTTTGCAACCCTATAGACTATAGTCTGCCAGGGTCTGCTATCCATAGGATTTTCTAGGCAAGAATATTGAAGTTGTTTCCTGCTCTGATAGTATAATAACACATGGTGTTGGTTTAGTAGCTCAGTCGTGTCTGACTCTTGGCGACCCTATGGACTGTAGCCTTCCAGGTTCCTCTGTCCATGGGATTTCCCAGGCAAGAATGCTGGAGTGGGTTGCCATTCCCTTCTCCAGAGGAAACCCTGGGATCAAACCTGCATCTCCTGTTTCACAGGTGAATACGCTGATCCACCAAGGAAGCCTGTAATACATACGTATGGAATCTAGGAAAAGAGTACCAGTAAACCTATCTGCAGGGCAGCAGTGGAGATGCACACGTAGAGAACAGACTGTGGACACAGCAGGGGAAGGAGAGGGTGAAATGAATTGAGAAAATAGCATTGACCTATATACACAGTGCTCAGTTGCTAAGGCAGGTCTGACTCTTTGCAACCCCATGGACTGCAGCCCTCCAGGGTCCTCTGTGCATGGGATTTCCCAAGCGAGAATACTGGAGTGGACTGCCATTTCCTTCTCCAACATATAAACTACCATGTGTAAAATAAATAACTATTGGGAAGCTGCTTTATAACACAGGGAGCCCAGCCTGGAACTCTGTGACAACCCAGAGGGAGGCAATGGCACCCCACTCCAGTACTCTTGCCTGGAAAATCCCGTGGATGGAGGAGCCTAGTGGGCTGCAATCCGTGGGGCCGCTGAGAGTTGGACATGACTCAGTGACTTCACTTTCAGTTTTCACTTTCATGCATTGGAGAAGGAAATGGCAACCCACTCCAGTGTTCTTGCCTGGAGAATCCCAGGGACGGGGGAGCCTGGTGGGCTGCCGTCTATGGGGTCGCACAGAGTCGGGCACAACTGAAGTGACTTAGCAGTAGCAGCAGCAGCATATATGGAAACCCACTCCAGTGCTCTTGCCTGGAAAATCCCATGGATGAAGGAGCCTGGTAGGCTACAGTCCGTGGGGTCACAAAGAGTTGGACACGACTGAGTGACTTTACTTTCTTATTTTATTTATGGTTACATAGTTATGACTGATTCACGTTGTTGTATGGCAGAAACCAACGAACACAATTGCTGTAAAGCAGTTAAACCAATTAGAGCCTGGCGGGCTATAGTCCACGGGGTGGCAAAGAGTCAGACACAACTGAGTGACTAAGCAACAACAACAGGAATTTTCCTAGGAACATGCATTACCTGAATGGTGGGATTTACAACCATGGCAGCCATCACAGTTGAGGGCTCAGCCTTAGTCTCACAGGCTCTAGAAACCAATATTGTCAACACACAAAGAATCCATTCATTTCTTAGGACTGGCCTAACATTACCTAAACTCAAAATAATGACGTAAGAACCAGGAAGTCTGGACATGAATTTGAACAAACTCCGGGAGAGAGTGAAGGACAGGGAAGCCTGGCATGCTGCAGTCCATGCAAAGAGTCAGATACAACTTAGCGACTGAACAGCAACAATGAATGTCAATTTATTAGTTTATAATGAGAACTATAATCATCGTGAGAATTAGAATATATGAAGTCTGTGTAATCATACATGTCTGCGGGTAGAACCTCATAAGAAGCTATATCAAATAAGAAGGTTACTTGGTGAACAGGGATTGGGGACACATTACAACATAGTGATTAGGACTCAGACTTGACTTCAGATCCTGGGTCTACCATTGACTAGCTCTGTGACCTTGGGCAAGTTACCAAAGCTGTGAACACCTTTGTTTCTTCATCTGTAAGATGGAAATAATAATGGTTCCTACCTGCAGCAGATATATTTTGGGATGTTTTCACACTGGTTGACTTCCTCCAAGAATAGCCATCTTCCCTCCCTCCATCCCTTCATATATATTGGCCTCTCATATCCATGTATTATGGTATGATCTTGTACCACTGTGCAGAGAGAAATGAATGAGAGGACTCTTTATTGAGATGTGGCTAGTCAGATTCTTTCTCTCGGAAACTTGCAATTTAGACCCAGAGACTGTATCCAGTCTCCTTTTTTTTTTTTAAATTTGGCTGCACTGAGTCTTAGTTGGGACATGCAGGAACTTCACTGCAGCATGCTGGATCTTTAGTTGCAGCTCATGGGATCCTATTCCCTGACCAGGGATTGAACCTGGCCCCCTGCACTGGGAGTGCAGAGTCGTAGCCACTGGATCACCAGGGAAGTCCCTGCTCTATTTTCTTGAATGAAATAATGTGACCTTGGAGTTAGGGGCTGCCTATCTGTGTGCTTCCAGAGCTAGTTGAGGCTGGCCTGCAGAGAAAGGCAGAAGGGAATGAAGCAGACTTTGCTAAGAAAAGAAGAAACCAGGGGCCATAGGCCCCAGAGAGAGCGCCTGGGGCAGTGCCTGCCAGCTCCCTCTTCCAAGTCCTTCAGAGGCTCAGTGGCTTTACCTTTTCTGGAGACATCCCTGTGTTCTCTCATAAAGCTCCTCTTCTTGCTTAAGCTAATTAGGGTTGTTTCTGCCGTTTGCAACAAAAGAACCTTGACCATTACAGCACTGCATGGTGTTTGTAAGTTAAGACATGTAGAACACCTGTAATAATAGTGTTCCTACTGCTAGGATTGACAGATCAGCTTGTTCAGTCATGGTTCGTTTCAGTTCAGTTCAGTCGCTCAGTCGTGTCTGCCTCTTTGCGACCCCACGGACTGCAGCATGCCAGGCCTCCCTGCCCACACCAACTCCTGGAGCTTGCTCAAACTCTTGTCCATAGAGTCAGTGATGCCATCTAACCATCTCATCCTATGTTGTCCCATTCTCCTCCTGCCTTCAATCTCTCCCAGCATCAGGGTCTTTTCCAGTGAGTCAGCTCTTGCGTCCTCCCTCTATAGGGGCTGGATGAAGCCTGCTCTCAGTTTTCTGTGACTCTTCTATTTGTCTGCCTTCGTGGATAACCATCCCCATTCTGATGGACTCTTGTCTTTTTTAGATATGATGGCATATTTTATCCTCTTCAGACAAGTCTGGTGGGAGCCATTCTCTTCATGGTGACTTTGGATTTCTCCTCTCTGATTCATTATGTGTTGGTTTTCCAGTGAACTCCAGAATGACGCTTAGAGTCCTCTCATTTCCAAGTTCCTCAAGGAGGACATCTCAATATGGTCTCCAAACACTTACAGTAGTCCGTGGCCCACTTGACTTGTCTGCTCACGGGTATTGAATAACCTGAGAGGACTTGGACCATTTTATTCTCTGTCTCATTTTCACCCTCTTCAGATTCAACTGTAGGTTTCTTAGGGGCGTTTATTGGGGTTACAGCCAGGCTTCTCTAGCTCAGCTGCTCTCAATTCCTTCATGGTGGTTTAGTTGCTAAGTCATGTCTGACTCTTACGATCCTATGGACCATAGCCTGCCAGCTTCCTCTGTCCATGGGATTTTCCAGGCAAGAATACTAGAGTGGGTTGCCACTTTCTTCTCCTGGGGATCCTCCTTACCCAGGGATCGGACCCCAGTCTTCTGCATTGCAGATAGATTCTTTACCGATTGAGCTACCAGGGAAGCCCCAATGCCTTAATGATTAAATATTAAATCTCTTGATTTCTTTGTCTACATTCTTGGACCCTGCTCTTCTGAGACCTTTCTCTGTGATGCAGGCAAGGGTAATGAAGGAATCTGGGGAATAGTGTATAGACCAATTTGATCCAAACATTAGAGCAGAGTAGAAGATGGTGCTAGAAAAATAGGATGGGGTCTATAATGGGATTGCTATTAAAAACAATAATCTGGATTCTCTGAGGCTGACAGAATCTCCATGTCAGGAAAGGAATGAACTTGAAGGTCGAGTGCTTTTTCTCTCGCCATCCCTTGACAATCACTGCTGACTCCATTATGCTGGTGAGGAAGAGCTCTCGCCCATTAGCACTGCCACTTCAAACTTGTTACAGTCACCACTTTTACTGCTTTTGCTGAAGGTTCTTCAGTCACAAGTTCTCCAACGTGAAGGACACTTTTTATGTTGGTACCATTTTGGAGGCCAGAACTAACTGTTTTCTTACTTCCATGAAAATTACCAGGCTGACATCGTACAGACTAAAAACGTTCACATAATGGGATTTCTAGAAACAGATCCAAAATACTACATTTTGTTAGGAGATTTTACTTCAGCCATCAGATATCTACATATGGTTTGTAAAGCTTGTCTTATGGAAAATATGACCTGCTAAAGTACTGGCACATGGAAAGTGAGAATTTTCTTGAAGGGTAAAAACCCACACAGGTAAGACTTACATTGCTTCACTGATTGAGGGAAACATCATAATTTCTTAAAGGTAAGATGTCTCTTTGCAGGACAATTTAGAATATTGTTTGGTTACTATGGACTTTTTTCTTTCTGTGTTAAATGAGTAATCTATTGAAATAAGATTTTATTTTTTTCAGTTGGTTTGTAAAAATATTTACTTATATTGGCACTTTTATTATATGTAGAAAATAAATATTTTCTGGTGTGGTAAACATCCTGAAAAAATGAAAAATCCATCACATTGTTTTGCTGCTTGAATCTGAGCTTCTGCTTCTCTGTTATCATATTATCAGTGTGGCTACTATATTACTAATCTACTTGTCTTCTACTTAATTAAGAATTAATATATTCTATGTCAGTTATTAATACACTAGCATTCAGGCTAAATTTGCACTTTCAAAATAGTAGTAAGACATTAATGCTTTTATTTGGATACATCAAACAAACAAACAAAAAGACACTAACCAATAGATGACAAAATATCAAGATAATTGTGGCAAAGCTGTTTTTAAATGTATCAATTTGATTGACCCAATTCCCGATTTCACTTTGCTATAGATGACCTCATAGGAATATGTACCTATAAACCACTGTGTTTTTTCATTATTATCTTAGTTGGATAGTAAGATTACTGTTATGTATATATCTAAAATGGTTTTTGCAGTATCTCAGAACCACCTGGAAAATAGGCAAGTAAAGCCAAATTTAGAAGATAAACCTTGGAAAAGATAATGGAATAGGGCCTGAGCCAAAGGCTATGGTTCTACAGAACCCACTTTTTTCATATCTTTCTGTCTCCTCTATTCTTCTCACTCTGTCCTGAGAGCTTACCTGATAGTACATTTCATTCTTTTTTTTTAATCAGATGAGGCTTCCAGCTATAGAAAATTGTGACATGTTTATCAAACCTTTTCTATTTACCTTGGAAAAAGTAATCAGTTTTCATTTTAAATCAGATTTAAAGGCAGAACAGAAGGAGAAAAAAAAGGGTTTTTCTGGAATCTATAATAGAATCCAAGATGCTGCCCACTGGGTTTTTCCTGAACTTTTTTTTCAGTAATTTATTTAATTATTTGTATATTTATTTTTGGCTGTGCTGGGTCTTCATCGCCGTGCACAGCTGCAGTGAGTGGGGTCTACTCTCTAGTTGCAGGCTTCTCATTATGGTGCCTTCTCATTATAGTGGCTCCTCTTATTGCAGAGCATGGGGTCTAGAGCATGTGTGAGTCAGTAGTTGTGGTGCCTGGGCTTACTTGCCCTGCATCATGGTGGATCTTCCTGGACCAGGGATCGAACCAGTGTCCTCTGCATTGCAAGGCTGATTCTTAACCACTGGACCAGGGAAGCCCCTTTCCTGAATTTTCGATGTATGAAGTCACAAGGGTGAAAAGCAGTTGAACTTCCTCAAGAAAATGATGTAACTGGTAAAAATGGGCCAAACTGGATGTGACCAACAGAGGTATCCCTCTTTATCCTGAATGCTGGCAAAGAATGATATTGAAACAACTTAAGAAAAAGTGCTTATTGTCTTGAATGCTGGCATCAGAATTCTTCTTAGGGAGAATGTCAAACTGTCTTTGTTTTGGAGGAATGCCTCAATAAGTGATCCTGAAGTCTTGGTCATCTGCTGGTGACAAAGCTTTAGAGAGGAGTCAAAACTGCTTCGTTTGGGCATTTGCTCAATAGGAGGAAAGAAATTCTTGGCTACTAAAAGACTGTTGAGAAGACAGAGGAGGGAAAAAACCATGTTAAGAGAATGAGCATGACCCAGGGATCATGGCAGAGGACCATGAAAAACCACTGGTGGTAGTTGGCTGAGAGGACTCTCAACAAATGAGTATAATAAAATTCTACTTTGAACTGTTTGCAAGGCTGTGCTTGATGGGACTGCTTCCTGTAACTCCTAGCTCTCCAGTGATATCTACCATTCTCACAATGTTTCCAACTTTGTTGGTTTTCTTGATAGTGAAGGAGTTCAAAAGTGAATCTTCCAAATGGAAGAAAGATAATATGGTCCTCCATCCCATATCTCTGCCTTGGTAATTCCCAAAGTCCTTGAGAAGGTGTCTGCTTGAGTAAAAGGTGTGCAGGCTGATTTTTTAAATCTTAAGGAACTAGGTTTCTCTAGCTGATATCTTGGTTTTATGTGAGGGAATGTATTTGTTTCCTTAATATAGGTTTGGGAGATAAAATACAGTATGCCTAGATTTGAATTTTAGATAAACAAAGAGGATTTTTAAAAATATAACTAAGTACCAAACACTGCACTGGGTATGAGTTCAGTTCAGTCATTCAGTCGTGTCCGACTTTTTGTGATCTCATGGACTGTGGCACACCAGGCTTCCCTGTCCATCACCAACTCCTGGAGCTTGCTCAACTCATGTCCATCAGGTCGGTGATGTAATGGGTATATTTCTGTACAAATGAGCACTCTCTTAAGGGTTTCCACAGAAGCCCAAGGCAGTCACCTCACTGAATTTGAGGCTCATTCCCAGTAAATATTACAACCTCTTGGGGAAGAGACTAGGGTCTGACCCAAGGCTATCCCAGGGAACACGTTTCTTCATTTCTTTCTACTTCTCTTTCCTCCTCACTCTTACCTTTCTCCTACAATTATTTCCCATGATTCTCTAAACTTAGCTGGGGCTGCATCAAGGGAAGAAATTAATAGGTAGCACATAGTTAAGTCTCCTCCTCCATAAAGGGATGATAATAATGCCTTCTTATGGATTAGTTATGAAATTCAATTGTTAATATAGTAAGTCTCCTACAAATGAACAAGTTCTGTTTCAAGAGTGCCTTCGTAAGTCTTATTTGTTTGTATATGTCCACTGAGGTTAGCCTTGGTACCCAACTAACACAATTGTCTATACAGTACTGTATTGTTCAGTTCAGTCACTCAGTCATGTCCAACTCTTTGCGACCCCATGGACTGCAGCACGCCAGGCCTCCCTGTCCGTCACCAACTCCTGGAGTTTACTCAAACTCATGTCCATTGAGTCAGTGATGCTATCTAACCATGTCATCCTCTGTTGTCCCCTTCTCCTCCTGCCTTCAATCTTTCCCAACATCAGGGTTTTTTCAAATGAATCAACTCTTTGCATGAGGTGGCCAAAGTATTGGAGTTTCAGCTTCAACATCAGTCGTTCCAATGAATGCCCAGGACTGATCTCCTTTAGGATGGACTGGTTGGATCTTGTAGTCCAAAGGACTCTCAAGAGTCTTCTCCAACACCACAGTTCAAAAGCATCAATTCTTCAGCACTCAGCTTTCTTTACAGTCTAACTTTCACATCCATACATGACCACTGGAAAAACCATAGCCTTGACTAAACAGACCTTTGTTGGCAAAGTAATGTCTCTGCTTTTTAATATGCTGTCTAGGCTGGTCATAACTTTCCTTTCAAGGAGTAAGTGTCTTTTAATTTCATGGCTGCAGTCACCATCTGCAGTGATTTTAGCACCCCCCAAAATAAAGTCCACGTTCAAGGTCAGGAGAGGCAATGGTGAGGAGGTACCCCTCATCCACGGTAAGGAGCAGCAGCTACGCTTTGCTGGAGTAGCCATGACGAGATACCCAACATCCAAGGTAAGAGAAACCCAAGTAAGAAGGTAGGTATTGCGAGAGGGCATCAGAGGGCAGACACACTGAAACCATAATCACAGAAAACTAGTCAATCTAATACACTGACTACAGCCTTGTCTAACGCAATGAAACTAAGCCATGCTATGTGGGGCCACCCAAGATGGGTGGGTCATGGTGGAGAGGTCTGACAGAATGTGGTCCACTGGAGAAGGGAATGGCAAACCACTTCAGTATTCTTGTCTTGAGAACTTCATGAACAGTATGAAAAGGCAAAATGATAGGATACTGAAAGAGGAATTCCCCAGATCGGTGGGTGCCCAATGTAGTACTGGAGATCAGTGGAGAAATAACTCCAGAAAGAATGAAGGGATGGAGACAAAGCAAAAACAACACCCAGCTGTGGATGTGACTGGTGATAGAAGCAAGGTCCGATGCTGTAAAGAGCAATATTGCATAGGAACCAGGAATGTCAGGTCCATGAATCAAGGCAAACTGGAAGTGGTCAAACCAAAGATGGCAAGAGTGAACGTTGACATTCTAGGAATCAGCAAACTAAAATCGATTGGAATGGGTGAATTTAACTCAGATGACCATTATATCTACTACTGCGGGCAGGAATCCCTCAGAAGAAATGGAGTAGCCATCATGGTCAACAAAAGAGTCTGAAATGCAGTACTTGGAAGCAATCTCAAAAACGACAGATTGATCTGTTCGTTGTCGTTTCCAAGGCTAACCATTCAACATCATGGTAATCCAAGTCTATGTCCCAATCAGTAATGCTGAAGAAGCTGAATGGTTCTATGAAGACCTACAAGACCTTTTAGAACTAACACCCAAAAAGATGTCCTTTTCATTATAGGAGACTGGAATGCAAAAGTAGGAAGTCAAGAAACACCTGGAATAACAAGCAAATTTGGCCTTGGAATACCGAGTGAAACAGGGCAAAGGCTAATAGAGTTTTGCCAAGAGAACTCACTGGTCATAGCAAACACCCTCTTCCAACAACACAAGAGAAGACTCTACACATGGACATCACCAGATGGTCAACACCAAAATCAGATTGATTATATTCTTTGTAGCCAAAGATGGAGAAGCTCTGTACAGTCAACAAAAACAAGACCGGGACCTGACTGTGGCTCAGATCATGAACTCCTTATTGCCAAATTCAGACTTAAATTGAGGAAAGTAGGGAAAACCACTAGACCATTAAGGTGTGACCTAATCAAATCCCTTATGATTATACAGTGGAAGTGAGAAATAGATTTAAGGGCCTAGATCTGATAGATAGAGTGCCTGATGAACTATGGAATGAGGTTCGTGACATTGTACAGGAGACAGGGATCAAGACCATCCCCATGGAAAAGAAATGCAAAAAAGCAAAATAGCTGTCTGGCGAGGTCTTACAAATAGCTGTGAAAAGAAGAGAGGCAAAAAGCAGAGGAGAAAAGGAAAGATAAAAGCATCTGAATGCAGAGTTCCAAAGAATAGCAAGAAGAGATGAGAAAGCCTTCTTCAGCAATCTATGCAAAGAAATAGAGGAAAACAACAGAATGGCAAAGACTAGAGATCTCTTCAAGCGAATTAGAGATACCAAGGGAACATTTCATGCAAAGATCAGTTCCATAAAGGACAGAAATGGTATGGACCTAACAGAAGCAGAAGACATTAAGAAGAGGTGGCAAGAATACACAGAAGAACTGTACAAAAAAGATCTTCATGACCAAGATAATCACGATGGTGTGATCACTCACCTAGAGCCAGACATCCTGGAATATGAAGTCAAGTGGGCCCTAGAAAGCATCACTACAAACAAAGCTAGTGGAGGTGATGGAATTCCAGTTGAGCTATTTCAAATCCTAAAAGATGATTCTGTGAAAGTGCTGCACTCAATATGCCAGCAAATTTGGAAAACTCAGCAGTAGCCACAGGAATGGAAAAGGTCAGTTTTCATTCCAATCCCAAAGAAAGGCAATGCCAAAGAATGCTCAAACTACCACAGAATTGCACTCATCAAAGTTCTCCAAGCCAGGCTTCAGCAATACGTGAACTGTGAACTTCCAGATGTTTCAGCTGGTTTTAGAAAAGGCAGAGGAACCAGAGATCAAATTGCCAACATCCACTGGATCATGGAAAAAGCAAGAGAGTTCCAGAAAAATATTTATTTCTGCCTTATTGACTATGCCAAAGCCTTTGACTGTGTAGATCACAATAAACTGTGGAGAATTCTGAGAGAGATGGGAATACAGACCACCTGACCTGCCTCTTGAGAAATTTGTATGCAGGTCAGGAAGCAACAGTTAGAACTGGACATGGAACAACAGACTGGTTCCAAATAGGAAAAGGGGTATGTCAATGCTGTATATTGTCACCTTGCTTATTTAATTTTATGCAGAGTACATCATAAGAAATGCTGGGCTGGAAGAAGCACAAGCTGGAATCAAGATTGCCAGGAGAAATATCAATAACCTGAGATATGCAGATGACAACACCCTTATCGCAAAAAGTGAAGAGGAACTAAAGAGCCTCTTGATGAAGTGAAAGAGGAGGGTGAAAAAGTTGGCTTAAAGTGCAACATTCAGAAAATGAAGATCATGGCATCCTGTCCCATCACTTCATGGGAAATAGATGGGAAACAGTGGAAACAGTGGCTGACTTTATTTTTGCGGGCTCCAGAATCACTGCATATGGTGACTACAGCCATGAAATTAAAAGACACTTACTCCTTGGAAAGACAGTTATGACAAACCTAGATAGCATATTCAAAAGCAGAGACATCACTTTGCCAACAAAGGTCCGTTTAGTCAAGGCTATGGTTTTTCCAGTGGTCATGTATGGATGTGAGAGTTTTACTGTGAAGAAAACTGAGCAATGAAGAATTGATGCTTTTGAACTGTGGTGTTGGAGAAGACTCTTGAGAGTCTCTTGGACTGCAAGGAGATCCAACCAGTCCATTCTAAAGGAGATCAGTCCTGAGCATTCATTGGAAGGACTGATGCTAAAGCTGAAACTCTAGTATTTTTGCCACCTCATGGGAAGAGTTGACTCATTGGAAAAGACTTTGATGCTGGGAGGGATTGGGGGCAGGAGGAGAAGGGGACGACAGAGGATGAGATGGCTAGATGGCATCACCGACTCATTGGACATGAGTTTGGGTAAACTCTGGGAGTTGGTGATGGACAGGGAGGCCTGCCGTGCTGCAATTCATGGGGTAGCAAAGAGCCAGACACGACTGAGCGACTGTACTGAACTGAACTGAAAATAAAGTCAGCCACTGTTTCCATTGGTTTCCCATCTATTTGTCGTTTCCATTGGTTTCCCATCTATTTGTCATGAAGTGTTGGGACAGGATGCCATGATCTTAGTTTTCTGAATGTTGAGCTTTAAGCCAACATTTTCACTGTCTCTTTCATTTTCTTCAAGAGGCTCTTTAGTTCCTCTTCACTTTCTGCCATAAGTGTGGTGTCATATGGATATCTGAGGTTATTAAGATTTTTTCCGGCAACCTTGATTCCAGCTCGTGCTTCATCCAGCCCAGCATTTCTCATGATGTATTCTGCATATAAGTTAAATAAGCAGGGTGACAATATACAGCCTTGACATACTCCTTTTCCTATTTGGAACCAGTCTGTTGTTCCATGTCCAGTTCTAACTGTTGCTTCCTGACCTGCATACAAATTTCTCAAGAGGCATGTCAGGTGGTCTGGTATTCCCATCTCTTTCAGAATTCTCCACAGTTTATTGTGATCTACACAGTCAAAGGCTTTGGCATAGTCAATAAAGCAGAAATAGATATTTTTCTGGAACTCTCTTGCTTTTCCATGATCCAGTGGATGTTGGCAATTTGATATCTGGTTCCTCTGCCTTTTCTAAAACCAGCCTGAACATCAGGAAGTTCATGGTTCACGTATTGCTGAAGCCTGGCTTGGAGAATTTTGAGCATGACTTTACTAGCATGTGAGATGAGTGCAATTGTGCAATAGTTTGAACATTCTTTGGCATTGCCTTTCTTAGGGATTGGAATGAAAACTGACCTCTTCCAGTCCTGTGGCCACTGCTGAGTTTTCCAAATTTGCTGGCATATTGAGTGCAGCACTTTCACAGCATCATCTTTCAGGATTTGAAATAGCTCAACTGGAATTCCATCACCTCCACTAGCTTTGTTCATGGTGATGCTTCCTAAGGCCCAATTGACTTATACTCCAGAAAGTCTGGCTCTAGGTGAGTGATCACACCATCGTGATTATCTGGGTCATGAAGAGCTTTTTTTTTTTTTAGGTTTGTAATACTTTTTACACAAATAATACATAAAACACAAGCACAAAAAAAGAAAACATTTAAAATCTTACAGTACAGTACCTTGAAAAGTACAATAGTACAGTACAACAGCTGACACACAGGGGCTGGGATTGAGTGAACAGGCAAGAAGAGTTACTGACTGGAGGAGGGAGAGTGGTGGGAGATGGTAGAGCTGAAGGATTGTCAGCAATAGAAGACAGTGAGCAAGCTGCAATTTCACTTATGCATGACATTGACGGCACAGGCTCTGGTTATTTACTGGATTCAATTCTATGTACAATTTTATGAAGATGATCGAGTGATGTCTGGGTAGTAGCTCTTTTTTTCTCGTCATAGATGACATGGTAATACTGGACTTCATTCTCAACAGCTACTGCAAACTTGGTATAGCATTCTATGTTAGGGTCCTCACATAAAAAAGTTCCCCTTGCCATTTTCCACATCATGAATCTCTTCTGTTCTTCAGTTACTTCTTCTTCCTCTTGTCTCTCTTCATCCTTTCTCTGGGCCTCCAATTTCAACATATCTTCATTAATAAGCTCCTTGTGTTCCACAGTAAGGAATTCAATGAAGTAGTCCTTTACAGATTTAGCTTGAAATAAAGATACTGTAGTCCTGTATTCTTTATAGTACTGTAAAATACACAAAAGCAGAACCTCTTGTAGAGGATGCTCACATGCGACAATGTACGCCAGAAATGTGAACTAACTCATATGATTGGACACGTAAACACATGTTCGTATCTTTGAAAGTTTGCAACTTGAAAGTTCGTATGTAGCGGACCTATGTACATGTAAAATATTAAGAACATACTGGCTATTACTACTTTACTAGGTAAAATACTTATGTTTGACTCTAGGGCATAGAGTCTAGGGTCTAGAAACCTTTGACTATTGCAGTCATTATGGCTTCCCCTCATTAATTTTGCCCACACTGTAATGAGTGATCTTTGAAAAATGAAAATCTGACCATGTTATGGCTTTGACTTAAAGCTTTGAAGGTTTTCTAGGACTTTGACTAGGCCCTGAATGCTTTTCCTTTACCTATATCTCAAAGTTAACTCCTTATGAACTCATTGTTTAACTTCTATTTCTCCAACTTAATTCCTTTCATTTTGTATTTTCCAGGCAGACAGATTTTTCAGTGCCATTAAGGTTCCCTATATGCTGTGCCTTCTGCCTGAAATATTTTCCTTCTCCCCCTACTCCCACCCCCCTGCACTTCACTATGTCAGTTCATACTAATTTTCCAGTCCTTGTCGAAAGTGAAGTCTTCTCTGACCTCCTAGTCTAGATTGCAAGTCACAGTTTAGAGCACCCTGTACTTTTTTTCATAACCACTAATTACAGTTTCTAACTTTATGTGGTTATTATATCATAAGCCCCATGAGGACAGGGATTACGCCTATCTTCTTAGCCGTTATAGTCCCCAGGCCTAGCATAGTACCGAACATGTACTAGGTTGTTGCTGCTGCTGCTGCTGCTGCTCTTTCATCGCTAAGTCTTGTCCAACTCTTTGCGACCCCGGGGACTGTGACCTGCCAAGTTCCTCGGTCCATGGGATTTCCCAGGCAAGAATACTGGAGTGGGTTGCCATTCCCTTCTCCCAGGCATCTTCCCAACCCCGGGATTGAACTTGAGTCACCCAGTAAACTCCTTTGGCAGGCAGACTGTTAACCGCTGAGCCACTTGGGAAATCCACATACTAGGTAGTCAACCCCCCTCAAAATGTTTTTAAATGAATTAGGGTTATGTTAGACAAGAGGTCAGTACCACTGCCCATAGACATATCTGGCCCAATACCTCTTTTTGCATGGCTTGCAAGCCAAGAATGGTTTTTATATTTTTAAGTGATTGGGACAAAATAAGGAGAATGATACACCTTGATACATGAAAATTAAATAAAATTCCATTTCAGTGTCCATAAATAAGGTTTTATTGAAACATAACTCTGCATATTCATTTATGTATTCTCTGTGGCCACTTTTGTGCTACAGGAAGAGTTGAGTAGTTGTGACAGACCCCATATAGCCTGCAAAGCCAAAAATATTTACTGTCTGGCCCTTTACAGAAAAAGTTTGCTAACCCTTTTAAACAATAGTAATTCTGGGCTCTGGGGCACTTTGTGTTTATAAGCACCTGCAGGTGGCTTTTCTCAATTGTTAACAGTTTGCTTCTGTTGCTGAAACAAGTGATCTATTTATTTTGCTTAGTGGGAAGGATTATTTAAAGAGACTTTCCTTTGTCCTTTGTTTTTTCTGCTTTTCTGTCAACAGACAGAACCCCCAAGGCAGTTAGTCATATGGTAAACGTCTTTGCCAGTGGTATGATGGCATAACTGTTTCCCTCCAACCCACAACAATTTCCCAATTTTCTAGATAATTTATTAATTCCTTTCCCAAATGAGAAAATAAGTTGATAGGTGGTAGCAATGAATTTAAATAGAATGCCTACATTTTCCCATCAATTTTCCTTCAACTCATAAATTGGGAATGAATTAAAAATGTTTTCTGTTTTCTCATAAAGTAATTATATTCCCTTCCAGTTACAAATTCATACTTACCAGAGCAACACTTTAAAATACATGTTAAAATCTATGAGGTTTTAAGATAGTTGCAAACTGATTTCACCATAGTACTGCATGACCATCCCAACAGGGACAGGTGAACTGTTCATTCTTTTACATAATTTAATATAAAAATCTATTCTGAAAAGTAACCACTGTTTATGTTCTTGGCTACTGAATTTAAAGATATTTTTAGTGATTGAGTAGATAAAGAGGATTGTACAGAATATGGGTGTCTTTTTTTTTTTTTTGTCTGCACTGCATGGCTTGTGGGACCTTAGTTCTCCTACTAGAGACTGAACATGGATCTTGGTAGTGAAAGTGCAGAGTCCTAACCACTGAACATACATGGAATTCCCTTGCCATCTTTTTTATATTATGCCTTTTGCTTCTGAGAAGTTGTTTCTGAGTAAAAATAGATCTCATTTGAATAATATTCTAAAAATTCTCTGAGTAATTCACTTATAAAGTCAGTATTCCTTAATTTATCTCTTCTTTAAATTCACATTTTTACACAAGGAATCTGTTTAGAATGGAAGTCCCCTTGTAGTGATAAAGGGAAAGAAAAATGGTAAAATACTAACAAACCAGCAGTAAAATACTTAGGAAAAAATTATGTTACTGATAAAATATCTCAATTATAAAGCTCCTAAGTGATCTAAAATAGGTATAGAATTTGAATGCAAAATGAATGTTATGTTTTATTAATGGAAGGTGATAGGTGATACATTAATCACATATTCCATGAAATAAGAAATCAACTATTTGACTCAGTTTAGCAGGTGGTATTTCCAGACCTTTACCATGGCATCAGATTTCTTCTACAAGATGCTTAGGCATTATTTATCCTACGATAAATAATTTATATCCAACTGGGTTGCATAATTTTAAAGAGCACTTTTATATATAAATAAATAAATATATTTAAATAAATATACCTAAATATATATATTTGAATTACTCTAACACAAACATTTCTCCACTTTAATATGACTTATAGCATCATTACAATAACTGTGATACAGGATAGATACTATGATTTTCATTGACGGCTACTGGACACTTAACCCACATTTTTTGAAACTCAGAAAATGTATGTATTATATGGGTAAAATTTTTTATAAAAGAGCACTTGAATTTTTATTGTTTGACACTTTGACAAAAAGGGGCAGCATTCTAAAGACTAAACAATGGTTTCCAAAGAGTGGTAAGTTTCCAAAATGAAAGGAGGGAAACTCCATAAGATCTGGTAGATGCAAAAAAGAAGTCAGGAAGCATTTTGCCAGGGCCTCCCATAAACAATAAGACTTTCTGTACAAAAATTATGACAGGAAGCTAGCAAGTCTATTACTTATGAGGCTCTAATATTTGTTCATGGGTTCAGTGAAAATTAACAAAAAGTCAAATAGTTTTTCCTCTTCCCCATAAATGTTATGGAGGGAAAAGAAAATCTTAGGAATATTTTAATTTCTAAGCCATCTTTTTAAATGGATGAAAAGGAGCATTGGATCAAGTACTGTGAAATGTAATGAGTTTTCTAGACTCAGTTGGAAGTTTGTACAAATTCTGTATAATGTCAAATTTATTCAAAGAACTTTGATTCTGAAGTTATAACTCTCTCCAACCAATTTTTGGTTTTCAGATTTTCCTGTTTTATGAAATAAACTTCCCAATTTAGTTTTAAAAAATATCCTTATTTAAATAATGGGGAGAATAGAAAGATGATTTATTTATATTTATTTTTATACCACTACTTTATGAAATAAAAAAGTTGTTAAACCTGTATCAATTCTCAAAAATTCCTTGCAAATTGTATTGGTCATGAAATAAAAAAGTCCAGGAACCAGTGATCTAGACTAAGTGCAAAAATAAATAAGATATAAATAAATCTATGATAAGATAGATTTACAATAAAACAATTATTTAATTATTAAATAATTAAAATACTCCTAAAATAGTGTTCTTGTTAATTAGATTTTCACATTGTAGGTTAACCTTTTTGTCTCAGCCTTGTTCATTCAATTTGACATGCATTTATTAAAAGCCTTCAGTTATGTCAGGCATCATTCTAAATGATGCTGATACAAAGATGTATATGTATGGCCTTTGCTGTTGGAAACAAACCAGATTAGTGCAAGAGGTAGAAATAGAAACATTTAAAATTCTTTCTTTAGTGCGATGCACTGTGCTGTGCTTAGTCACTCAGCCGCTTTTGAGTCTTTGTGACCCCATGGACTGCAACCCGCCAGGCTCCTCTGTCCTTGGAACTCTCCAGGCAGGAATACTGGAGTGGGTAGCCTATCCCTTCTCCAGGGGATCTTCCTGACTCAGGAATTGAACTGGGGTCTTCTGCATTGCAGGTGGATTCTTTACCAGCTGAGCTACCAGGGAAGCCCCTTTAGTGTGATACCTATAATCAAAAAAAAAAAAAATATATATATATATATATATATACACACACGGTATAAGAATGATTAAATCAGGGAGCGGGTACAATCAGAGAAGTCTTCACAAAACAAGTAAAGCTTCTTTTAGGTTTTGATGGACAGATGGAAGAGTCTGCCAGGTAAGCATGGAAGGGAAGTCTATTCCGCACAAAGGAAACCTCATGCCACAAAGCACGGAGGCTTGAAAAATCATGATCATTGATACCTAAAGAGCAGCCATTTCAAGTGTCAATGAAGGAGTAGCCAGAGAAGAAACCTGAGAGGTATAAGAGACTTGTATGTTTTGTTGAGATGCTTCGACTATATTCAATATATGCTTGGAGAATCCTTAAAGAGTTTTAAGTAGGAGAGTACTGGAAGTCTTTTAGAAAATATATTAGTATCATTTTATTTTCCTGCCTCAGTACCATACCGAACAGTAAGTACTGAACATAATTGAATCTATTACTGATAACTGAAGATCTTTCAGTGATCTTCTAAATGAATATTAGTTCTCATTTTATAAAAGAAGACATTGAAGTATAGAATGCATAGGACTTCCTCCTCTATAGAGATCCAGGAAATACTTTTTGAAATTTCTTTATAAAACAAATTACTATGAACAGATTTTGTTTTAATGTGTCTTATTCTTGTTAATACTAATAAAGGGCTGGGGAAAGAGATTTTGATAGACAGCTTTTAGTGACTGGGTTTTTTCTTAATTTTACTATGGAAAATCACTGATTAATAGATGGTATCGACCTACATGAGAGATAAAATTGTGCCGCTTACGGATAGAATTTGGAAATTCATTGTACTCTCTGGAGAATGGAGATACATTCATCAATTTCCCCCTATTGTTTACTCAACACATAATAATTCCTATATGAATGTATGGTGAACTGAAAAGAATTTGCCATATACATGGTAACATAATTTTTCTGAGGAAAACTAATTACTGGCTTAACTGGTAGTTCTTTGATTTGGTTTACCTTTCTATATAAACAAAGGGAGAATAAGATATCATAATGTGTGAATTTCACCTTTCCGAAATTTCACCATGTCTGACTCTTTGTCACCCCATGGACTGTAGCCCACCAGGCTCTTTTGTCCATGGAATGCTCCAGGAAGAATACTGGAGTGGGTTGCCATTTCCTTCTCTAGGGGATCTTCCCGACCCAGGGACTGAACCCAGGTCTCCCACATTGCGGGAAGTCTCTTTACTGACTGAGTCACCAGAGGATCCCTTTAAAAGTTTTTAACAAAGATCTATATACAAGTATGTTGAAAACCTTTGGTCTGGCATAAATTGGGGGGATATTTTTTATGGCTGTGCTGGTTCTTCGTTGCTGCACACGGCCTTTCTCTAGTTGCTGCAAGTAGGGGGCTGCTTGCCAGTTGTGGTGCGGGGGCTTCTCATTGCAGTGGCTTCCATGGGCCAACCATGGGCTCTAGGTGTGAAAGCTTCAGTAGCTGCAGCTCTGTGGGCTCAATAGTCGTGGCAGAAGGACTTCGTTGCTCCTCGGCTGTGGAATTTCCCCAGACCAAGGACAGAATCTGTGTCCCCTGCATTGACAGGTGGAATCTTAACCACTGGACCACCAGGGAAGTCTGGAATATTTCTTTTTGAAGAATGGGTATCTGTCTTAGAGATGGGAAACAAACGTAGGAAATATAAAGTCCCTCTGAAGGTAAAAGGGCAAATTATCAGTTTCTCCGGGGTTAGAATTGGAGCTCTGTTTAATAACATAGAACATTCTTAAGAATGACCTGCACATGCAGGCTTGTAGATTTTCTAAATTCTTCCTCAGTGTAAAATATCAATAGCAGTATTATTACCAGGAGTCTGGGTGTATAGGCTAAAAAAGTAATAAATAAATCTATTGTGGGCAAGTGTGAAATAGAGAGAACACAATATAAATTACATTTGTTAGGTTATGATCATGGTTGGTTAGGTGTAAGGAAAAGAATCCAGAGGTTACTGTAGACTGCTTTCTGGAGTTATGAGCCCAATGTGCTAGTGTAACAAAATACTCTTGGCCTCATGAAGCAAGAGATTTACAAAGAACTTGAAAACTTAACCTGGATCTTGATTTTTAAAAAATACCTGTGAAGACCATATAAATATAATCCAGGTTATTTCCTTGTCTCTTGCCCCTAATAGAAACACCTAAACCGCCTACAACCTTTCCCTTTTCTCCCTCTTCCATGTTTAGGGTATTTCCAGGAGATTTTCCCCCTGAACTCTCCGAAAATTCCTATCTACTACTGCTGTTTATCTCCCTCTTTCTGGTCCTAAATCCCTTCTGGGGTACTGCCAAGCGCTGCCACTTTCTTGGCACCGCTTGTTTCCGCTGGGCTCTCACTGCAAATAAACTAAACATCCTGAGGTCCAAAGTGTCTCTAAGTTCATTGGCAAAGGGAGGCATACATTTAACGATTTCTCCCTAACATTCATAGATAGGTACCAAAGCACTTGAGTACCGAATCTTAGTAGGTACAACCCTTCCGGTTCTTACAGTTCCCATGGGAAACTGGGGAGCTCCTAACACAGACCTTACCAGGCTGCCGAAGAATTCCTCCTTTTTCCATGCGTGAGGTTTTGCTGCAGGGTTAAGCTTCCGGTGCCAGACTCCTTCAGTTCTCTCAAGGAATAACCTTCTGGTGCCCAACTGGGCTCAACCCAGGCTCCCCTTACGCAGCTCTAGCAAGAGGTAAGGACTTCTTCAACTTTGGAGGATGGCACGGTGGGTGGGCATCTATTCAATCTTTTCAGAAGAGTAGCTTAGATCTCGTGACAAACCCTAGATAACAACAGAGGACATGAATTAAACGGAGCTTTAAATAGAAGCGATTTAAACGAACCACTGTGGAACAAACAAGGGCACCCCTAGGTTTGCAGATATCTTTATTAAAGCTCTTTGGGGTAGTAAAATGCCAGTGGGATCGACAGTAGGAGTAGAATGGACAGTGAGTGAAAACTTGTTGATTACATCTCAAGAGTGAGTACTAGAATTGCAGGTATTCTTCCTCATTCTAACCACTCCATTCAGTAGACCGAAGGATGATATTCCGCTGGATCCCAGCTCCAGTTCCCCGATATATTAAGTCATCAGAAGATTTTGAAATTTTCTCCTTTCCCTTTTCGTCTTTGCCCAACACAGACTATGAGTTTGTCTACGACCCCTACCAACATTTAAAGGGAAAGGCGCTTCGAACTAGGCAAAGTGGGGAGGAGGACTCGGCGGTTGTGTTTCTCAAACCCGTGTACAGAGAGCAATAATGGGTAAGGGGCGTGCAGACTAACTCCTTCCTTGTCCAATCAGGTGCACAGGAAGATGTCCTTTTACCAATAAAAATAAAGTTCGCTTTCCGGAGGCGGGAGGGTAAGCCTTGACTGCCAGTTCTCCAAAGCAACGACAGAGTAGAAGACAGAGAATGATTAGAGGTAGGACCAACCCAGGAAAAGGGGCGGGGTGAAGGCGGGGGTAACTCTGAGCGGCGGCTGCACTGGCCAGTGGGGTGTGAGAACTGCTGTTCCTGTTGTAGTGTTTCTCGCCAATCAGGAAGACCAGGGAGTAGGCGGGGCGGGGAAGAGGTGGGAAGAGCTCGCAGCACCGCCGGGCGCCCGTCGGGCTCTTGGGGAGTGAGAGAGAAATCCGGTTAAAATCTGGAGTCGGAGGGAGGTTTAACCACAGATCGGTTCCGATCGGATTATTCCTTAAAGGGGACGCGCTATTGTCAAGAGAACGGAGCCTGGGGCCCGAGGGCGGGGACCGGCGGCGCCTGAGGAGCGAGGCAGCTGCACTTGGACTGGGGACGGGTAGGTGTTGCCTGGGGAAAGGCGCTTCATTTCACTTTCTCTTCCAGCTCCAGAGGCGGGCGCCGGGATGCCCGTCGGCCGGCGGCCACAGCCCCGGCGGGAGACGAGATCGCCGGCCCTCGCCCGCTTTCTGATGGGGGCTGAGAGGGGAGGCGGGCCAGGATGGCTGGCAATCTGCGCCGCCCGGGCCAAGACCCGTAACGGACACTAAGCCGCGCCGCAGCCCCCGTCTAAACCGAAAACTCGCCGGAGCGGCAGCTGGTCCTCGGGGAGAGCCGCGCGCTTTGCTCCCCCGCGCGCCCGGCTCCCGATGCGCGCGCTGCTTCCTTGCGCGCCCCCTTCCCCTCGCGCGCCCAATTCTGCTCTCGCGCGCCGCGTCCTCGCGGACTCGCGGGAGCCGCCCCGCGGGGAGGAAGGCGGCGCGGCGGAGGGAGGTCGGCGGCCACCGCTCTGCCGCCCTGGCTGTGAAGGCAGGGCTGGGAAGCAAACTTAGCGCGGCAGCTTGGCGACCCCGGGCGAGAAGGGGCGCTGGGGACCACGGAGAGTGCAGAGTCGCCAGCCGGGCCCAGCATTGTCCTGCTTTTCTTCTGCTCTGGTCTCTCCGCCCACTGCTCGCGGTCGTGGGGAGGGGTGCGGATGCGGGCGCCGTGCCCGCGCTGCTCCGGGCCGGCGGCGCACCCCTAGACTCCCTGCCTGCCTGAGCTGGAGTCTGCCCCCACTGACACCGCAGCCGCCGCCCGTCGGGGCCAGGGAGCGTCTTTGCAGCTCTCCCGTCTCCGCACCCGCGCAGGCTGCCTGGGTGCTGAGCTCTTTGTAACTTTTCTTTGCCTATTGATGGAAGTTATGGCTTCCGGGCGGCAGGTTCTTTGGGCAAAACATCGTTCCCTGCGTTTTGGAAAGGCTCACTTGTAGGACGAAATGGTTCTTGATAGCTGTCGGACTTTTCCTCCCATCTCAGTTTCATTCCTGGCGCCTAAAATCGTTTCTTTTGTGGATTTGCATTGCAAGGGAGCATTAACCTCTCTTCATTTCAGTTCAGTTCAGTCGCTCAGTCGTGTCCGACTCTTTGCGACCCCATGAATTGCAGCACGCCAGGCCTCCCTGTCCATCACCAACTCCTGGAGTTCACTCAGACTCACGTCCATCGAGTCGGTGATGCCATCCAGCCATCTCATCCTCTGTCGTCCCGTCCCCTATTAGGTCAAGATAATTTGAAAAAAAAAGGGGGGGGGTGCTGATGAGGAGCAAGAGCTCTTTGTAGTGAGAATTTGCCTTCACCTTTGAACTGTGGAAAGTGTTACCTCGATTGACTGGCGGAGATTCTTTTGGAAGGGAAAAGAAACATTGCAAAACAAAACAAAAAGCTTCAGATTGCTAGGGTCTATAGGATTAGGCGGAAAAAATAGAATTTGGGTAGAAATAAAGTTAGTTTAACTATTCTGCCCAGCAGATACCTTCCGTAAAGTTTGTTTCTGCTACTGAACCCATAGACGTTGTAGTTAGTAACAGCCGCTTGTACTATTGATAAACAAGAAATTTTTCCTCCTCCATCTTAAGCATTAGTGGTATTCTATACCTGTCAATCCCTGGAGAAGGGAATGGCAACCCACTCCAGTATTCTTGCCTGGAGAATTCCACGGATAGAGGAGCCTGACGGACTCCAGTCCATGGGGTCGCCAAGAATCAGACACGACTGAGCGACTAATACACATACCTGTCAAAACATGCTAAAGAAGTTACATTTAGAAATAGTACGTCCTTGTTAGAAACCTTATTTAGAAAAGGAATATTTTCATGAGCATTCATTTTTGACAGTTTCTTCTTGTGCAATACTTTGTAGAGTACTTGCATGTGCAAGTTACAAGCCTATAAACAAAGTTGCGGTGGGTGTGTTATTATGTAGTCTCTTTTTGGCTACTCATTATCAAAGATAGCATTCCATCCTGGCTTTTCTTCCATTCTGAGTTATTTTGTAAAATTACTTTTTTAGGAAAAGTGAATTTATTGGAACCTCTGGCCCAGTGGTTGGTGTGTGTGTGTTTAAGCAATATAACAACTTTCCAAAGTGTTCATTAACTGTTCAGTAACTTTATGAGTGGATGTGAAGCATTATAACATAAATTCACAGGCTCAGCAATAGCAAAGAAAAACTATACCTGGGAAACTAAAAGTCAGTTTCAGAGAATAATATTTGAGAGATGCTTTACTCTTCCTATAGAATTTTGGAAGTGTAGACATACAAACACATGATCTTTCCTAGTAATCTTGATGATATCTGGCATTGTACACATAATGCTCCCCTTTCTTCTCCTTTCCTTTGATAAGTATGTCAGGCAAGCTTGCTAGCATAATCTTCCTTTCCATTTCATAATAGAAAGTAGAAGATTAAAGCAAGTTTCCAAAATTCTATTTTTGTTCACTTACCAGCTTATTTAAACAATAAAGGAGAGAATTCCGGAACTTTTAAAAGATTACATATAAAGGAAACACTCAGAATTATCTTTGAAATATCTAGGCTGTGTTTCAGGGAGAACATATTTTTCCTGTGTGCTTTTCACATTGTTTTAAGCACATTGTCTTAAATATACACATTGCCAAGGCATTTCTTGAATTGTGAAGTGTCCCTTGAGATCCCTGGGAACTAGGACTGTCCTCTATTTCTGTGCAGATTCGCTCTGTCACCTAATACATTTCTAGTGCCCAGTAAATGGATTTGTTGACTTAGGACTTTGTGAGGGAAAAAGATAACGTTCTGTAAAGACTGCTTGAGAGGCCTATTTATTTATTTTTTAAGATACCTTTCTGAACAAGTTACACCAGAGACCAGCAGTTGGTTTAGTGTCTAGGGGCAGGTATATTAATCTAGTTGCTTTTTGTTCTGTGTACAAAAACGTGACTTAATTGTTAGTAGTGTTTGATCCACAGACATCTTTCGTGAGGGTGATTGTCGTCCCAATTATTAGAACTAGGTTTAATTTGTCAACATCTGTTGAGTACCCATTTATTTGAGGAGTATTATGGAAACATAAAGTAGAAATGGATGATAGTCATTACTTTCAAAGTTACGGAGATTCATGGGGAAGATGCAAAATGATCACCCATAGGGAAAAGAGAATGTGTATCTCATTGCAGTAACAGGTGCATGGTAACAGTGACACAGGATTCATGCCAAAATGGTAAAGGAATAGTGGGACTGTTAGAAACTTAGGTGATGTGGGAAAGTTTTCATTGTTTTATGTAGCAAATCTTATATTTTTTAAAAATAAAGTATGTTGGGGTATATGTTCACTACTTGAACTATTTTTAATATGTAAAATATTGGTTGGGGGGCAGAGCATGTACCCTGAATTTCAGTTATTGTTACCTCATCAGTGGGATCATCCCTCTAACACAGCTCATGTTACCTTATCTGCAAGCTCTCCTGTTCTAATGCCAAGTGATGGCTCTTTTGTCTTGATTCTGTAAAGTCCTTTTCAGCTCAAGCCATGCTTTGACTTATATGCAGCACGCCAGGCCTCCCTGTCCATCACCAGCTCCCAGAGTTCACTCAAACTCGTGTCCATCGAATCAGCAATGCCATCCAGCCATCTCATCCTCTGTTGTCCCCTTCTCCTCCTGCCCCCAATCCCTCCCAGCATCAGAGTCTTTTCCAATGAGTCAACACTTTGCATGAGGTGGCCAAAGTATTGGAGTTTCAGCTTCAGCATCAGTCCTACCAATGAACACCCAGGACTGATCTCCTTTAGAATGGACTGGTTGGATCTCCTTGCAGTCCAAGAGACTCTCAAGAGTCTTCTCCAACACCACAGTTCAAAAGCATCAATTCTTCGGTGCTCAGCTTTCTTCACAGTCCAACTCTCACATCCATACGTGACTACTGGAAAAACCATAGCCTTGACTAGACGGACCTTTGTTGGCAAAGTAATGTTTCTGGTTTTTAATATGCTGTCTAGGTTGGTCATAACTTTCCTTCTAAGGAGTAAGCGTCTTTTAATTTCATGGCTGCAGTCACCATCCACAGTGATGTTGGAGACCAGAAAAATAGTCTGACACTGTTTCTACTGTTTCCCCATCTATTTCCCATGAAGTGATGGGACCAGATGCCATGATCTTAGTTTTCTGAATGTTGAGCTTTAAGCCAACTTTTTCACTCTCCTCTTTCAGTTTCATCAAGAGGCTTTTGAGTTTCCTCTTCACTTTCTGCCATAGGGTGGTATCATCTGCATATCTGAGGTTATTGATATTTCTCCCGGTAATCTTCATTCCACCTTGTGCTTCTTCCAGCCCAGCGTTTCTCATGATGTACTCTGCATGTAAGTTAAATAAGCCCCCTTTACTATTGTCTAAAGTGCTTGAGCAGTTTTATTAGCCCAAAAGCTTCTGTAAAACCATAAAAAAAAAAAAAAAAGTTCATACTGTTTTATTTGGGTCAAGTGTATATGTGTGTTTAAAGGAAAAACCAGGTTTTTCCATATCACCAGTTTCACATGCTCATTGTAAAATATTGTTATGAAAAAAAATGTAATTTAGAAACTAAATATCCCCCATAAAATTGCCTTCATCACATTATAGCTACTGATCATGGTTTGACTTTTAATTCCAGTTTTTTTCCCTTCTTTTTTTTTATTACTTTCAGATAGGAATGCCTTAAGCTGTCTTACTTGAAAATTTTAATTAGCAAGTTACATTTACTGGAATGGAGAAGGGTAATCAATTTTATATACTTATTTATTTTTTATTTTATATAATGAAATGATTATTATTAATTTCTTCAGTCTCGGTAATTATGTTTATTTTTACCTGTTCTTAACAAGGCTTCCACCAGTATTTTTATGTTCAAAACAAAGTCTATGATTATAGACTATAAGAATCACAGTCATTTCAAAAATGGTCAAAATCAAGTGTCTTTACCCTAAAATGTTTTTGGAGTGCATACCACAAGCCTAATCTCTTCTCATTTCTTGATTCTTCTCATCTCTAGAGATCCTTAAAAATTGCTCTGAGGCTGCCAACTGGCACATCTCATAGTAGCCCCAGGAGGACCGCAGGAAGGTATTTGTTCCTGATCAGTTTACATGCAGAGGTCTTACTCTACCTTTAATGTTGCCCATTATAAAAAGGGGAGCTACATCTTAGGCTGATGAAGAAGGTGGTAAGATTCTGTTGTTCTGGGTGCTTCTTTAAGCCAGCCCAGAAAGGAAAGAGGTTTTCCAAAAGTTCCTAAATAGAAAGCCCAGCTGCAAGCAGCCAGTAGGGCTAATCAGGCAAGAAATCTCTTTTTATTCAGCAAGTTTTTAATTGAGAACTGCACCTAATTTGTGCACCACGTAGGCACTGAGGATAGGATGATGAAATTTGTCTTCACCACGAGTTCCTCTGAGTAGGATCCTTAAATAGACAGAGTGGTACATGTGGATGAAAAATAGCTTGCACAAAGTGCACTCTTAGGTGTGTGATTCACCCTTGTTTATTATTTTGTATAGTTTGTTTAAAAGTATCCTAGCAGACAGACCTGGTATTCCGTAGGAGGTGGGTTGGGATCCATGGAGCCTGTTAAAGTAAACATATGAGTTCTAGAATTTTTTTTTTTAAATTTCAAACACTGTTATTGCCATGAGGCAGAATATTTGTGAAATTATGCAAATGTTGATGTATCTTTCCTTATACCCTCCAGGGATCATACATTTCGTAGACCCCCAAATGACACTACATCTTTATCCTAGTAGGTGATTCCTAGTTTGCTGATAGAGTAGTAACACATTCTTTAAAACTCATCAGTTCAGTCACTCAGTCATGTCTGACTCTTTGCGACCTCATGGACTGACTGCAGCACGCCAGGCCTCCCTGTCCATCGCCAACTCCCGGAGTTTACTCAGACTCAGGTCCATTGAGTCGGTTATGCCATCCAGACATCTCACCCTCTCTTCCCCTTCTCCTCCTGCCCTCAATCTTTCCCAGCATCAGGATCTTTTCAAATGAATCAGTTCTTCGCATCAGGTGGCCAGAGCAGTGGAGTTTCAGCTTCAGCATCAGTCCTTCCAATGAATATTCAGGACTGATCTCCTTTAGGATGGACTGGTTGGATCTCCTTGCAGTCCAAGAGACTCTCAAGAGTCTTCTCCAGCACCACAATTCAAAAGCATCAATTCTTTGGCGCTCAGCTTTCTTTATAGTCCGACTCTCACATCCATACATGACCACTGGAAAAACCATAGCTTTGACTAGACGGACCTTTGTTGGCAAAATAATGTCTCTGCTTTTTAATATGCTGTCTAGGTTGGTCATAACTTTCCTTCCAAGGAGTAAGTGTTTTTTAATTTCATGGCTGCAGTCACCATCTGCAGTGATTTTGGAGCCCCCAAAAATAAAGTCTGGCATTGTTTTCCACTGTTTTCCCATCTATTTGCCATGAGGTGATGGGACCAGATGCAATGATCTTAGTTAAAACTCATAATGCTACAATAAATAGATATCTTTATCAGTATTTTTTTTGGTATGGCATGAAAATAATTGTTTTGAAAAATCACTTGTATTAAAATACAGTGTGAAGTATTTCTTGCTTTTACAAAATGGACTGCCTCCTTCCCTCGTAAACCTGTTCTATTGCTTGATCTTTGTATTTGTGGAGATAGAATTGGTTAAGAAAGTGGCCTTGTAGGACTGTCAGTGATTGGAGTCAGCTAGGTAAGAGAGAGGTAGATGGAGGATACATCCCATGGACTTTGTAATGAAGCAAGTGTGATTTGTTGAGTTTTGAAAAGAGTTAAAAATTTTAAATAACAGCTTGGTATATAATTTACATACTGTGCAATTCACCTATTTAGATTGTACAAGTTAGTGGTTTTTAGTGTATTCTGGAGTTATGCACTTCTATCACAACCAGTTTTAGAACTCTTTCATCACCCCATCACCTTCCTGACCTCCTTCCTCAGCCCTAGGCAACGGCTAATCTCCATTCCATCTCTATACATTGGCTGTTCTGATATTTAATATAAATGAAAGATAACATTTTAATTAATGTGTATTCTTGTATAAATCTGTCCCTGCAATGTTCATAAATCCTAGGAGTAGAGAGGGTGCTCTCATGATGCTCCAAGTTTAGAAATATTTTCCTTAAGAGGAAATTTATCTAAATCCTTATTCTACCTAAACCTGGAGAGCATTTTGTCTCCCCCTATAAAAATCACAAGATTAGGCATGGCTGAATACTATGTTCTTTTTGTCAGTAGTTTACACAGCCAGACACCATGCAAAAGTAAAGTTTTCCCTTTAAAATGGTATGATGGTATGCTGAGTTTTTTCATAGCATGCTGTTGTTAAAAAGGGGATACAAATGAACTAAAAGCTTGCAGGATTTGCCATGCGCTCCTTAAATCACTCTGTTGTTTGAGATGTTGCTTGTATCGCTTTCAAATGCAGTATTAAACTTGTTGTGGATACATGGGGAAAAAAAAATCGCAAGATTCATTTTGAAAGGAAAAAAAAACCACTCATTTTGGTGACGCTTTTAAAAAATATTCATTTAAATCATTTGGTGACTCTACAAGTCAATAATTTATTTCTTGAGTTCTGCATACTGGACTTAAATAAAGGACAGTGCTTTGAAAGAAGTTGAAAGTACTTGGTTAAGTTCTAGTCATTGCAGAATGTAGTATGATGTTTACCTTACTGGCTTAGAAGGTATTGTGCAACTTGTCATTTGTTTGATCAGAGATAAATAAACTTGCTGTGTAAGCTGCTTGTGATGAACTTGTATTGCCCTGCTAGAGACCTTGTAGGCACTTAGTAAGTGTTTATTGGTTGCCTGATCACTATAATCATAGATGTTTTCATCAGCTTCCAGTCCTTATTTTCCAGCTTGTTAATAATAATAGTAGCCACATTTATTGAGCACTTAATAAGTAATGTGATAAGTACTTTATATGTACTATCTTTTAAAGTAAAAGGATGTAATTTAATTTTGAAAATTTTCCGTCATTCTCCTTTGATTGTACTTTTACAGACTTCTGGTCATTTTTTTTTAAAGAGTATTTTGAATGACCATTTTTGATCAAACCTAAGCCTGGTAGGCTTGCAGTCCATGGGGTCACAAAGAGACATGACTGAGCGACTTGACTTTCACTTTTCACTTTCATGCATTAGAGAAGAACACTCCAGTGTTCTTGCCTGGAGAATCCCAGGGACGGGGGAGCCTGGTGGGCTGCCGTCTGTGGGGTCGCACAGAGTCGGACACGACTGAAGCGACTTAGCAGCAGCAGCAGCAGCAAGACACTTTGATGCCACTGCGTTCTTGATCTTTCTAGGAAATGTCAACGTGAAGTTTTACCAAGTAAATCTTGCTGTTGGGTGACAGCCGTTGTGAGATACATTGTTTTTAGAACAATCATACTTCAGAGAGGTTGAAGTGGTGGTGGTGGTTTTTTTTTTTTAAAGAACATCTGGGAATCGAAGACAGGATGCTAGTTTGTTCATTTACTGCAGTGCAGTTTTGTTTTTCAGGTTGTAAAACATTCACAGGTATGCCTTGTTGCCTGCATGAATTCCAACATAATATTTCAACTTCTCAGGATTCCTTGTTGTGTTTTGTCCTTGTTGTTTTGGTATGTCTCTATTTCATGGTAACATTAGATGTGATGTAATTTTGATTTAGTTCAGTAATAAAGAATGCTGGAAAGAGACTATAAATGTGATTTTCAGTTTTCTTCTGCATTAGAAAAAGTTAAGATGGATAATGCTGTCTATAATACTGCTTAAAAAAAAAGACTACTTTGGCGGTTCCATTCATGTGTCTTGGGTGTCATTGAACTCTTAATGATGTATTTGTAGACTCTCCAGTCATTAATCTCCTCAGTCAGCAATATACAGACCACCATATTTTGTTCGTTGGTGGAGCCATTCCTTCCTAAAGCATGTCTGGCTTGGGTAGATTTGCTTATTATTTTACTGTTAACTGTATCTTTTTGTTTGCTCTCATTACACCCACCTGCAGTAGTTAACACATCTTTCTAATTTGGTATTTTCCATGCAATAGGAAAATAGAAACCATAGCTACTTGTTGAATGGTAGATAAAAATGATAGACGGTTCTGGGTGAGAAACCAAAGACTGTCCTGTACATGGAGCTTTAGAGGTAGGACCTTGTTGTGTTTTTACTGCTTAGAAGACTGTTGGCTTCTTTCCTGGTTTTGGCCTGTTTCAGGTAGGTGGTATTTCTCCATAGCAGAAGGTGGTGTAACAGGTGGTATAATCACCTTGTAGATGTTTAACTTCCCCTGAATAGTGAATGTCTTAAAATTACATCTTATTAAGTCTAATTCAAGTAGACGGAGGATAATTAAGTGGATGGAAAGTAATTCTCTTCTGGATGTCTTGATAGTCTACTTCTTGTGAGATACCAACCTACAAACTTGTGTACAAGGACACCTGTATGCATTGGTGTATTATTTGCTGCAATTCAGAACCTAATATAATTCCATGGGCAGGAATTAGAGGCTTTAAAGAACTGTGAGATTGCATGTAAAATAGTCACATGTACCTGTTATCTATATATGTTTCAACAGGATGCTTTGGTAATCTGTTTTCTTTGAGCCAAAATTATCTTTGTAGATACACTTTTCTGTGTTTGTGTCGATGATGACTTAGACTATGTCTTTATTTAATATTCCTGGCAATACTGAATCCATAGTAATAGTTTCAAGAAATACTGGTTAGAGTTTTAGTCATACATTTCTTTATGGTTGTTTCACTTCTTCCTGTTGTAGAACTCATGGAGTCGTAGTGGTTTTAGAGCTGGACTGTCCTTGGGAATGATCTAATACAACTTCTATATTTCACAAATGAGGATGAGATTGTTACTTGTTTATATGGTTACAAATTGAGTTCTTTTTGATTCTCAAACCCATGTTTTTCCTGTTCTTACATATGCTTGCCCAAGTAAAAAAAATGTAATAGACAGTCTTAGATTATTATAACTTCTGTAACAGAAGTCTGTGAAACTTTTATGTCTTACTCCAGCAGTGTAAAAAATGGTATCTGCATTCCCAGTATGTGTAAGTCTGTTATAAACTATATACTGTAATATTATGTACATAGTAAGACATTACCAAAAACAATGATAAAAATGAAAAAAATTTAGAACAATTTAAAATATATTATTTCCATATTTTTTGATTCTACCTAAAATATTAGTAATTTAAAAAATAAGGATGCTTGAATGTCATCACTTTAAAAAATTTATTTTGAAGTAATTATAAATTCACATCAAGTTGCAAAAATAATACAAAGACTCCTGTGTAACCTTCATTCAGTGTCCCTTGGTTGTAATATCTTATATTACACAACATATTTATAACAACATTAAACCAGGAAACTGACACTAGTACAATACTGTTAAGTAGTCGTATTCAGATTTCATGGTTTTCAGTGCGCTCACTCATGAGTATGTGTGTATAGTTCTGTGCACTTCGATAACATTTCATGTCTAGATTTAACCGCCTCAGTCAAGGTACAGTACTGTTCCATCACTGCCCAGAAACTCCATCATGTAGCTCAAGGTCTCCTCTTTCCCAACCCTCTGCATCCCTATTTATTGGCAGCAGGTAATTTGTTCTCCATCTCTGTAATTGTGTCATTTTGAGAGTGTTAAAATAGAATTGTACTATACGTATCTTTTTGAGATGAACTTTTTTGTCACCCAGCCCAGTGCCCTAGAGAACCATCCAAGCTGTCCTATGTATCAGTATTTCATTTCTTTTTAGCACTGAGTAGGGTCAGTGAATGGGTGTGTCACAGTACACACTTTAACTCTTCACCTGTTGAAGAGCATGAGTTACTTCTAGCTTCTGGCTGTGATGAATAAAGCTACTGTGCACATTTGTATACAGGTTTTCTGTGTGAACCTAAGTTTTCATTTCTCTGGTGTACGTGCCCAAGAGTATAATTGCTTGGTTGCATTTAAGTGTGTATTTAGTTTTACAAGAAACAGCAGGACTGTTTTCCAGAGTGGCTGTATATTCCCAATAGTAGTGTACAAAAGATCCAGTTTCTCTATATGTTTGCCAGAATTTGATTATTTTCAGTTTTTATTTTATTTTTTTCATTATTATTATTATTTTTTAAATATGGAACGCTTCAGGAATTTGCGTGTCATCCTTGCACAGGGGCCATGCTAATCTTCTCTGTATCATTCCAGTTTTAGTATATGTGCTGCCAAAGCGAGCACTTTACTGTTAAATGTTTGCTCATTCTAATAGTTGGGTAGTGATACCTCATTGTAGTTTTGGTTTGCCTTTCCCTCATGGGCAAATTGTTTTCCGAATGAGCAGGTTGGGTGGTTTGTTTTTCACTGTTGAGTTTTGAGAGTTCTTTATATATTCGAGATGTAAGTCTTTTGCTAGATATGTGATTGGCACAGATTTTCTTCCCATCCACAGATGTCTCATCATCCTCTTAACAAGGATTTTTTTTTAAAGAGGCAAGAAACATTTAAATTTTCATGTAGTGCATTTAATTGTTGTTTTCTCTTCTATGATTGTACTTTTGGTGTCGTATGTGAACTCTTCATTTAGTCCTAAGTCTCAAAGACTTTTTTCCCCTGTGTTTTCTTCTTAAAGTTTTATAGTTTACATTTTACAAGATAATCACATTTTTACCTTTTAGTTTTTTTTATAAAGTACTGGTATTGGTAACAGACAGTTGTCAGCTCTATTTTCTTATTGCTTATTTGTATTTTGCTATATTAATACTATGTTTAATCTGCCTTTCTTTACAAAACATTTAAAAATTCATCTGTGAATGATAGCATAATTCTACTGAGGTCTGCAGGTATTCTTGCTTGGGCCCATGCACTCTGCAGCACATTGTGATCTGATGAGAGTAAACAGGTGAGGACATCCCAGACAACCCCTCCAGAGTGTGAAACTGCCATCTCTCCCTGAGGGGATGTCTACCTACTGCAGGAATTCTAGAAAAACGTCTACTTCTGCTTCCTTGACTGTGATAAAGCCTTTGACTATGTTGATCATAGCAAACTGTGGAGAATTCTTAAAGAGATGGGAATACCAGGCCACCTTACCAGTGTCCTGAGAAACTTGTATGCAGGTCAAGAAGCAACAGTTAGAACTGGACATGGGACGATGAACTGGTTCCAGATTGGGAGAGGAATACTCCAAGGCTGTAATTGTCACCCTGCTTATTATTTAACTTATATGCCGAGTACATCATGTGAAATGCCAGGCTGGATGAAGCACAAGATGGAATCAAGATTGCTGGGAGATTCAATAACCTCAGATATACAGATGACACCACCCTTATGGCAGAAAGTGAAGAAGAACTAAAGAGCCTCTTGATGAAGGTGAAAGAGGAGAGTGAAAGAGCTGACTTAAAACTCAGCATTCAAAAAATGAAGATCGTGGCATCTGGTCCCATCACTTCATGGCAAATAGATGGGAAAACAACGGAAACAGTGACAGACTATTTTCTTGGGTTCCAAAATCACTGCAGACGGTGACTGCAGCCATGAAATTAAAAGATGCTTACTTCTTGGAAGAAAAGCTATGATAAATCTAGACAGCATATTAAAAAGCAGAGACGTTACTTTGCTGACAAAGGTCCATATGGTCAAAGCTGTGGTTTTACCATTTGTCATATATGGATGTGAGAGTTGGACCGTAAAGAAGGCTGAGCACTGAAGAAGTGATGCTTTCCAACTGTGGTGTTGGAGAAGACTCTTGAGAGTCCCTTGGACATCAAGGAGATCAAACCAGTCAAACCTAAAAGAAATCAACCCTGAATATTCTTTGGAAGGACTGATGCTGAAGCTGAAGCTCCAGTACTTTGACCACCTGATGCAAAGAACTGACTTACTGGAAAAGACCCTGATGCTGGGAAAGATAGAAGGCCAGAGGAGAAGTGGACGACAGAAGATGAGATGGTTGTATGGTATCACTGACTTGATGGACATGAGTTTAAGCAACCTCTCGGAGATGGTGAAGGACAGGGAAGCCTGGCGTGCTGCAGTCCGGGGGAGCTGCAAAGAGTCAGACATGACTGAGCAACTGAACAACAAATGTTTGTCTCAACGTCACAAACAGAAGCCTTTCTGGATATTTTAAGCTGAAGAGATTTCATACAATGTATTAGGTGCTTGCAGAATTGTTAAAGTACCTAACAGCAGGTTTTAGGGGATCAGTCCAGAGGTAACCCACCAGGGCAGCTCAGAGGCCATGCTGGGAGCTGTGCTGGAATCCATACCTGGAGCCACCTCTTCCACAGCTGTATTAATATGTGCCTCTGGACACTCTGGAAACTGCCGGACAGACCCCGAGCTGCAACCCAGGGTTAGGAGGTCAGACCCAAATACCTCTGCTGCTGGTGCTCCTGCTGTCCTGCTTCTCATTACCTAGGAAACTGGGGGATGGATGCTGGAATGATGCTGTGAAGCAGTCTCATATTTCTACAATTGTGCTTGCTTCCCAAACAACTAAGAAGCTCCCTTTCTAATTGCCCATAGGCAGGTGGGAGGTCGAGTGAGGCAGATCTGTCAAATCCAGCATAGTAAAGGCCCTAAGCAGCATGATGTAAGACCAGGAGAGGGTACTGTTGTCAGTCTCACACACTGAATATTATTAAATTTCAAATTTAAGATCACACATGTAATGTATCTTCTGCATGCATGCTAAATCGCCTCAGTCATATGTGACTCTTTGCGACCCCATGGACTGTAGCCTGCCAGGCTCCTCTGTCCATGGGATTTTCCAGGCAAGAATACTGGAGTGGGTTGCCATGCCCTTCTCCAGGGGGTCTTCCTGACCCGGGGATCGAACCTGTGTCTCCTGTATCTCCTGCACTGCAGGCGGATTCTTTACTCACTGAGCCGTTTGGGAAGGTGGCTCATTATATCTTCTAGTATTTTCTTTTTATCTAATTGGCTTGAGAATCTATCTCAGGGTTGTACTGACTCCACTTTGAACTTATTTTGCATGACTAAGTAGCAGGAAAATAGTAGGTCTGGTGTGATATTTTTTTTCCCCAAATATTTACATTGATCTTATTTCCCAAGTTTTGAAACCATGCCTTCCCTTATTTATAAACATGTACAAGTATAAAGTGTTACTGTTTCGGGAAACACTCATTAAATTCAGTTAGTATTCTCTTTACTGTCTGGACCTAAACTTTCTCTCTTACACCCAGCTCTTCCTGGAGAATTCTGCAAAAGAGGTGGGTTTTCTCCTAGAACTGTGCTTTGGTGTCAGAGGCAGTACCTCCTGCAGCCATCAATATTTTGGTATCTGTTTGTTGAAATAATTATGAAGTTTGGTTTGTTTTACTGCATACTTTGAATTTTGTTTCTGGGTGTAACAAATTTTGGCATAAAACCAAAAATTGAGACCTGCAGATCTCTTTCCAAAGACTGATTTTATATGGTCTGTAATGGCAGTATGTTTAAAATGCAATAAAAAAAGTTATATGAAAAGTTTTGAATATGTGCTCATGTGCATTTTTCTAGTGAGAAATCCGTAGGTTCTTCAGATTCTCAAAACAGAGGGCATGACCCAGGAAAGATTAAAAACAGCTGCTCTAGAGGTATAAGTTCAATCAAGATATTTGCCAATCATTTATCGCCAAGGTTTCTGCTGTCAATCACATATTGCTTCCCTAATCCCCATCATGTATCTGTAGCCTTTTTTCAGTACATGAAAAGAAAATTATTTTTACCCAGGTGTTCAGGGAAGGCCCAAGGAGCATCCTTAAGAGTTCATTATTAGATGAACAGGGACACCTGGAAGTCAGTTATATTACCCCAGTAACCTTTTTTTTTTTAACTGTTGATAATATGTAGTTCAATATAGTACACTTTGGGGGAATTTATCTGAATGGTTGAAATAGTCATACATGTTCAACCCTAGAGCCTAAAATTGTACTAATTGGGAAAGAATCTATGACCTTAAACTCTGTAATCCATTTAAAATAGGTACGAGATGATTCAGTGACATAACTTGTTCGATTTTCACATCCAATGTGTCACCTTTTCACATAGTTTTAGCCTTGTTTCTTATGACCTTTTCTCATATGCTGAAACCTAAGTGGAATGTAGCATGGTTTGTAGAGGTTTAAAAACCGTCTCTTTAAACAAAATCGTGCACAGAGATCTCTAGTATAGAGTAAGGAATGGAGAGATAATTTTGCAATTTTAGTTGATGTGGTGGTGGTCAGTCGCTCAGTCGTGTCCTACTCTTTGCAACCCCATGGGCCAGGCTCCTCTGTCCCCCTGTGTCTCCCAGAGTTTGCTCAGATTCATATCCATTGAGTCAGTGATGCTATCTGGTTGATGTAGGAGTCAGGAAAAGCCTTACTTTTTGTACATTTCCTTTAATATCCCTCTCCTCCAGCATGCACAAATGGAGTTGTGAGGGTTTTAGAAACAGGTGGACCTAATGTAATCACAGGACTTGAAAAGAAGCAGGAGTCAGTGCAGTCAGAACAAGAGAGATGGCATCACGAGACGGAAGAAACCCAGGCACTGCTGGCTTTGGAGACAGAAGAGGGCTGTGAGCCAAGGGAACTGGGCAGCTTCCGTAAACCAGGAAAGGCAAGAAAGTGGACTTTTCTTAGAGCTTCTGGACAGGACCACAGCTCTGTTGACACTTTGATTTTTGCCCCGTGAGACCTGTTTTGACTTCTGAAACTGTAAGACATGTATTTGTTACCACTAAATTTTTGGTAATTTGTGACTGCAACAATAGGAAACTGAAACAGTGCTTACCTGATACATTTGAGAAGTTAAGTAAACGCAACCTGCTGAATTTTATCCTTGTCTACCTCAACATTTCTTTCTCTGTACCTAGTTTGCCCCTTTCAGAAGGGGAAGAACCAGAGGATCCTAAGATGTCTTCAGGTTTATCTGATAATTTTAATTCTTTGTAGGTTTATAATATATGTGATATAAATATAAAAGAGTCGGAGTGCTTACCTTTTTTATGTTGGTTGTGATGAAGTTAGAAAAGAATGCTGCAGAACCCTATTGTAGATCATAATGATCAAACTGTTAACAGCAATAACTACCAAGCATCAGATGATCGAGTGACAAAGTGAGTGGTGGGAATAGTGGGTATCATGAAAGGGCGAAGTAGCAGCTATTTTAGACTAGAATAATCTCGGAAGGCTTTGTAAAAGAGATTTTCGAGCTAGGAGTATGCTCTTAGAGGAACTGGGGAAATTGGTTTCAATAAGATAATCTGTTATTAAAAAACATAAAACTTATCAAATTGAACTGTTTAATTATTTTATTAATTTTGTGAACATATGGGAGAAATATTTTTTTTCCTATTGAACTTTTTATGGTTGAGAGGAAACTCTTGTAGAATTTTAAAAACTTATAAAGTACAATAAATTGACAACATATTTGTCTTGATGATGTGGAGTATAACACGAAATGTTTTTGTTCCCTATGTTGTTTCGAGTGATCCATACTGCCTTAAGTGATACATATTGCTTTTCCATTGTATTTTATTTTTTAAATTTCAAAATATGATTGGAAACCTAGTATGATCTTATCTGAGTTTATTGTGTTATAAGCACTAAAAACACTGACCATGATTACATTTTTGAAGGATGGTGTTACGTGGGCCCACTAAAGACAGTTATGTTAGACTAATCTTACTTTCTAGATAGGCTTATTAGACTGTGGGTCAGGAGACTGAATCCACTATAACTGGATTTTAGCCAAAGTATTTTATAAGATGTCTCTCTGTTGACAAGGCTGTGAGCTGAATGGCCTTACAATTAGGTGGAAGTGTGATTGGCTAAGTAGCAGCTCTAAAAATTAATAATGAATTGATGACAGCTGGAGAAAAATTTCTAGTTGACATGTTGAAAGTCACTGTCCATATTTTTGTAATGATGTGAATGAAAATGTTTCTACCATGTTTATCAAATTTTTGGTTGAAATGAACTTTTTAGGGTAATCTTTTGGGAAAATATTTCTGACTGAAGTGGTAGGTCAAGGTTAAAAAGAAAGCTTAATGGGTATTGATGTGAAGTCCTGTATATGAGTTCAGAAAATAGCTGCATAATTATAGGGGTGAGGGAGGATGTGGCTGAGTACAAACAACTTAGGTATTTTAACTACTGTAATAAACTCAGTATGGATATAAAATGTAATGTAACTATAAGAGCGACTTCATAGGAGCACCATCTGGACTACTGGGCGAGGTGGTTCAAAGAGGAAAGGTGTTAGTCTTACTTTATTCTGTATTGTCGAGACTATACCTGGAGTATTGTGTTGAGTTCTGGATGTGACATTTGAAAATGAGTCAGAAAACAGAAAATAACAAGTTTTGACGAGGACGTGAAGAAATTGAGACACTTGTACATTGTTGATAGGAGTTGAGGATGGTAAAGCTATTGTGGAAAACAGTTTGACCTCAAACAGTTAAACCAAAAATTGTGATATGACCCAGATGTTCCATTTCTGTGAATATACCCAAAAGAATTGATGACAGGTATTCAAATAAACACTTGTACATAAATGTTCACAGCAGTACTTACAAAGCAGTTTATCTAAAAGGTAGAAAAAACCTGAATGTAATCAACTGATGAACTGATAGCTAAAATGTGGCGTATACACACACTGGAATATTATTCAGCCATAGAAATGAAGTACTGATAAATGTTTTAAAGTGCAGGAACTCAAACATTATGATTGGAGAATGACCTAGACACAGATGATGACATTGCATTTAAGTCAGTTAATATGAAATATCTGGGGCAGGTAAATCCTTAGATATAAATCATTTAGTGGTTGCCAGGGGCATGGGGAATGGGGAATGACTGCTTGGAAAATGTTTTGGACCTAGATAAGAGGAGGTGTTGATTGAAAAACACGGTGAATATAGTAAATGCCATTGACTTGCACACTTTAAAGTGATTGTGAAAGTGTTAGTTGCTTAGTCGTGTCTGACTCTTTGCGACCCCATAGACTGAGCCCGCCAGATTCCTCTGTCCATGGGAATTCCCAGGAAGGAATAATGGAATAGGTTGCCATTTCCTTCTCCAGGGAATCATCCCAACTCAGGGACTGAACTCAGGTGTCCTGCATTGCAAGCAGATTCTTTACCGTCTGAGCCACAAAGGAAACCCAATAATCAAATCTCTGAAACTGACTTCCTTTTTTTTTTCTTGGTCATTAATTTCCCACCCAGGGATCAAACCCTATTCTCTACCATGACAACCCAGAGCTATTACCACTAGAACACCGGGGAATTCTCCAGGGAATCTTCCCAACCCAGAGATTGAACCCAGGTCTCCAGCATTGCAGGCAGATTCTTTACCATCTGAGCCACCAGGAAAGCCCCTTAAAATGGTTAATTTTATTTTATGTGGATTTTAGCTTAATTTTAAAAAGTGTCAGTACATATGGATAGTATTGAGTGTCCAGAAATAAGCCCTATGATCAGTTGATTTTTTCATTTTTTTTTAATTTGACTGAAGTACCAAGACAATATGATAGGAAAAGAAGAGCTTGTTCAGCTGTATTGAGGCATTGGAGATACCCATGCAAAATGGATTTGAATCCCTTCCTCACACTATAGACAGAAATGAACTAAAAATGGATCGTAGATCTAAATGTAACGGCTACACTTAAAACACTCTTAGAATAAAATAGGGATAAATCTTAGTGACCTTGGGTTAGGCAAAGCCTTCTTAGATATGACACAACCACAAGCAACAAAAGATGAAATAGGTAAATTTTACGTCATCAAAATTAAAAACATCCGTGGCTCAAAGGAGACCATCAAGAAAGTGAAAAGACAACCCACAAAATGGGAGAAAGTATTTGTATCTAGGATATATAAGAACATTTACAACTTAACAATAAAAAGATAAATGTCCTAATGAAAAATGATGAATAAATTCACATTCTATAAAATTCATTATCTCACTTAAAAACTTAAAAAAGTGAATCAAGTGGAATATGTTTAGCGGTTTCTAGTCTTATGGGAACGGGAATCAAAATTGAAATCCTGCGTTTCCACCACTTTTCCTTTTGCCCTTTCCCATTCCATCTCCCAGCTTCCATCATCTCTGTCTTTTATCCTGAAAGGTTGTAAACATTTTACATTCCATTCTGTAACCTTAATGAAATCTTTGGTCCTTCGTGTTTATGTTGGTGATTTTTTTTTTTTTTGGTGATATATCTTTTAATCATCATGCAAATATTGATTGCAGAATGGAGTGAGTTTATGGTTACATTTCTTTCTCTGCATGTGTATCATGATCCCATGCCAATAAAAGGATGATATTCCTAGTAAAAAAAAGACGAATGGATTCTCTCCTCCTGTAATCTATCAGTTGTTTAAAATCATAAGTGTATGTTTTCACACTTGAACCATTACTTCCTTAAATAGCTTTTTTATTTTTCCTGGTGTGTCATCTTGGTTGTTTTTGGCAGCGTTTTACAGAATATCTGCCCACAGGTGACATACCTGATGGTTCTGACCTTTCTCTTATTCCCAGTGGCTGCTGTAGCTCCCAGGCCTCTTTTTTTTTTTTTTTTTTTCACTTACTAAAAAGCAGGAGGAAGGGAATAGGATGGGTGCTGCTTCTTTTGAATCTTCCCCCCTTTAAAATATATTTTTGAAAATTTTGGAACATCAAATTGTGAAAATAGTAATACAAATTGTCTTTCACCCAAGTCTATCAGTTATAAACATTTTGCTATACCTGCTTTTCCCCCTCTTTATCTTTGTCTCTGTATATCTAGATCCATCTATTTTGGTGAATCTTTTGAGAGAAAGTTGCAGAGGTTGTGATTCTTTACTCTTAAATACTTCATTACACATCACATAAGAAAAGATGTGATCATGGAACAGTGATTAAATTAAGGAAATGTAGTTGTCACAGGTTGAGATCTCTGGGAAGCAGATGCTGAGCCAGAATTGGGATTGTACCAAAGTAGAAGGAAGCAGGATTGGGGCAGGTGGCGCTGTCAGATTGTGATGACACCCTGTCTGCCAGTACAAGAAGCTGATTTGGAGTTAAGACTGTCCATCAGCAGAGTTTTATGCTAGGCAGAAGGTGCTTGGCTTGTACTTAAAACTTGTACAACTATACTTGTACTTGCCTTTCCCACTTATGGGTTAGGAGTCCTCCAGAGAATAGTGAGACCCTCTCTTAAAGGCTGAAGCAAACTCTGATGAAGCCTACAGCTTAACCACACTCCCCATGCCTGGTAGTGAGTTGTGGATGTGAGTGGTAAATTTCTATATCTACCACAAACCAGTACTATTATCTAATATACGGAACATGTTCAAATTTACCAGTTGCCTAATAATGCTTTTTAAAGCAAAATCTTCCCTCCCACCCATCAGATCTCTTTTTACCTTGGAGGAAAGTCTTTCAAGCTTTCCTTGAAGGAAGCTCCCCAGATGACTTTCCTGTAAGTCTCATTGGCTTAAACTGAGTTGCTCTTTCACCTCAGTTGCTCAACCCAATTGCTGACAAAGGAGAATGCGATTTCCAGGGCTAGTTGAGACCTGTAGTGATTTATCCCATAGATCTGGGGGAGGGCCTGCCTGCCTTCTCTAATTCTGTGTTTCTCACCTGATATCTTAAGGAAGAAAAAAAAAAAAAAGGGAAAAGTTAGTTTCCTTTAGCAAGGAGTAAGGGAGGAAAAGCTGTAGATAGACAGCATTCTGTTGGAATTTTGGTTGCATATCTTTCTTTTTTTCTGTTGAGAAAAGAAACACATGCATTCCTATCATTAAGCCAGCTTTTTAGTTATTCTGTCTTTTGAGGAGAATCCATCCGTTTCTTCCCTTCATGGAGCTCACTAATTTTCTGTTTTAATAGGATGAATTATTGTCTAGTCCTGCTGCATAGCTGCCATTCTGGGGTTTCTTTTTCATTTCACTCTTGGATCATTTCCACTGTTTCTTGTGTTCTCACATCCACTTTATTGGTTTCCATTCTTGTTTGCTGAAGAACACCCTCAAGTAATGTTCTTACATGTCTGAAAATGTTTTTATTCTGCCTTCTTACATGCCTGATGTTTTGGGTGTAAAAGTCTAGGTCAAAATTACTTACTTCTGGGAGTTTTCAAGACATTGCTCTGTCTTCTACAACTGAGAATTTGATTTTAGGTCAAATTCTTAGTTTCGTTTTTTTCCTCAGATCATTTAGAATAATTTTTTTTGGTTATGAAGTTTCACAGAATTTGTCTAGATGTCCTTTTCATGAAACCGAGAGGTCATTTCTTCTATTCATTCATTGTATACCTGTATTTAATTTCTGATCTTCTTTTATTCTGAGTGATGTTAACATCAGTGTGGATGGTCCATTTAAAGCCCCTGACAATACCTTTGACAAACACTGCACTTGCTAGTTGTTCTCTTTCTTAAGACCAGTTTTGTTCAGGTATTTGTTGTTCACAGGCTTCATGGATTCCTCCCCAACCCAAAGGAGGCAGCTGGTAAATGTTGCTCAGGCAGTACTGTTAGTATCATTCTCCTGGCCAGTGATTGGTTTAAGCACGGTGACAAATAAAAGAAGTGCTTCGGGAGTCTGGCTTCCTTCGGTTTATGACGGCACGCCCCTTCTTTTGGATGTGGTCATGTGAGCTCATGATACATGTGGCCATTTTGTCATTGGGAAGAAAGCATGATGGTGGATGATGACCCCAACTCAAAATTAACTTGTCTGAAATTGAACTCCTGATTTCCAGTTCTCTCCCCCAGTTTTTCACTTTATCTTTCCAGTTGCTCAGGCCAAAAAATCTTGCCCTTACCCATACCTTTATTGTGTGCACATAGAATATGCACAGCCTGTATCCTGTTCATTAGTTGATGCTGTAAACTTCCCCTTTGGATTGTATTTGCAATCTCACTACTTTTTCCTATTGACACCACTGCCATCCTGGTCCAAGTCACTGCCATTTCTTGCCTGGGTTATCACAACAGAGTAGTGGCATTTTCTTAGGGTTCAGCTAGATAGATGTATGGGTTGCCACAGGCCACATTGGACTTCAGGTTTGCTTAAGAGGATATGGGACAGGAAGCACAGCTTCCCAGCAGAGAAGAATCATATAGTCTCTGGTAGGGGTCCCTGTAGCAGTCCACAGAGAGAACAGCCAGCTCTGTTCTTTGCGCCTCTCCTCTCTTCCAAGGGGAGCTTAGGTATGAGTAATGAGACTCACATGGTATGTAACTAACTTTACTTAGGAGCCCATGTTCCACAAGAGCCATTATCTTATATAACAACCCATGAGGATAGCTTCCAGGATCCCTACAAGGTGCGTGCCTAATTATAGGAGCCACTGAACTAAGAAAAGCCAGCATTACAGCCACTCACCAGGTATTTATTGTTTCTTGTTTGTCTCAATCCCAAACAATTTACCGATGGTCATTTCTACCGTAAGTGATGTTGCCTAGTAACACAGCTGGCATTCTGCCTGTATGGTTTCCGGGGGAACAGAGCTAGAATATGAACTGAATTCAAGAGCAATTTCTCATGCTCAAAGAGAAGGGTTTTGCGAACACTTCGGTCACAGATAGTCCCATACTGAGAGTTCTCCTGCGTCAGTGCTTCTCCCCTGTCGTCTGTTCTCAGCCAGAGTGATCCTTTCAAATGTATGACAGTCATGTTCCTCTTCTGCAAACCCTGCAGTGGCTGCCCAGAGCAAGTTGCCCACAGGCCCTGCCTGAGATGGTCCCCCGTTATCTCGGATCTCCTGCCTGAGTTGGTTCCTCACGACCTCTCTGATTTGTTTTCCCATGACTCTCTTCCTTAGCTATCTGCTCTAATCATCCTTGTTCTTGGTCTGATGTTCCAGGCATGTTCTCATCTTAGGGCCTTTGTGACCGATCTTCCTATGATTGAACATGCTTACTCCTGATAGCTACCTGGTTGAGTCTTCAATTTTTTTTTAATGAGATATATTCTGACTATTTAAAAATTGTAACCCCTGCTACCTCTGGCACTTGTTGTTCTATAATTCTTTACTTTCCCCTTTTTTTTTCTCCCATAGCTTCTCATCTTTTTATGCCTCATAATTTGCTTATTTCTATTGTTTATTGTCTCCTCTTGTTAGCATGTAAGCCGTAAGAAGGGCAGGATTCTTTTCTTTTGTTCATTGATGTGTCTCAGCTGCCTCTGATGGTGCCTGACACATAGTTGATGCTTAGCAGGTTTAAGTAACACACGATCACAAAGGGCTTATTGTACACTGAGCATCTAACATATATTCATTCAATCTTCATGAAACCCTCTTGAAATAGGTAGTTTTATTATCCTTTTAAAAATAAGAGTGGAAACAGAGGTTGAGAGACTTGCTTCATGTTGCATAGCTCATAAGTGAATCCTAGCAAGCTCACTCTGGGGCCTGTGTTCTTAGCTATATGCAGTTAAGCATCTTTCTGCAATTTTTTTTTTTTTACTTGATTTTATGTTATTATTATTATTTTTTTTTGGTAAATTCCCCTTTATTGAGTTAGATACGGACATTTTAATGTCTTGACACATGTAGCCCAGTTATTTTCCAGGATTCCATCTACCACATGTGAATATATCTTTTTTAAAAATGATGATTATTGGAGTAATTTAATTGACTTCCTTTTGTGCTCTTTCATCTAATAATGAGCTCTTATGGTGCTCCCTAGTGCTTCCCTCAATACTTGGGTGACAAATTATTTTCTTTTTATATCCTTGGAAAGGGGAACTGATACAGGATGGAGGTCAGAGAGGGTTTCACGGTTAACCGTGTAGAAGCCTCAGTTAAATAGTTAAATAGTAGGTGAATATCTTGATTTAACTGTTTACCTAAAAGCTTGCCATTTTTAATCTTCTTTTTTTCAGATTTTTATTTATTTTTTAAAATATAAATTTATTTATTTTAATTGGAGGCTAATTTACAATATTGTATTGGTTTTGCCATACATCGACATGAATCTGCCATGGGTGTACACATGTTCCCCATCCTGAACCCCCTTCCACCTCCCTCCCCATACCATCCCTCTTATCTAAGTGATAGTTCCCTTTGAGAATCTAATGAAAACTATGAACATCTCACTTGAAAAATGCCTATAAGCACATACTTTATAATTTTTATACAACTTATTGCATTGTAAATTGATTTATATCACAGATCATGTAAAACCAGTTTCTGAAAATGTCTTGTTTTTCTTTTTGTGTAAAATTATTTTGTAAGATCCAAATATTTGATAAAACATAGAATTTTCTTTTCAAAAAGCTAATTTTAATAGGGAGACTGGTTTCTTGTAAGTCAGAATTGTGGGGCATTGCCTTTAATATAGCAATGCATGTGTTATTTAAACATTTCTAAACAAATTTTGTTTTAATGGCAACTAAAGCTGAAAACCCTTAAGATTTGTAGAAATAATTGAAATTAGAATCAGATCACAAAAGGCAAGGTTTATTTTTTAAACTAAAAACCATTTTAATAGAGTTTATTTTTTATAAAGATTTTCTTTTCAGAGAGCAGTTTTAGGTTCACAAGCAAATTAAGAGGAAAGTACGGAGATTTCCCATATAATCCTTCTTCTATTCATGCATAGCCTCTGCTGTTAACACATCCCCCATCAGGGTGGTGTATTTCTTACATTTGATGAACCTCCATTGACCATCAATATCACCCAGAGTCCATCGTTTACATTATAGCTAACTTCTGGTGTTGTATAGATAGATGTGTACTAATATATATCCACCATTATAGTATCATACAGAATATTTTTCCTGCCCTAAAATCCTCCTCTGTGCTCTGCCTGTTCATCCCCCGACTCCCTCCCAGGCAACCACTGATCTTTCTACTGTCACCATACTTTTGCCTTTTCCAGAATGTCAGTATGTAGCTTTTGCAGATTGGTTTCCTTTATTTAACATTATGCATTTAAGATTCCTCCATGTCCTCCTGTGACTTGATAGCTCATTTCTTTTTAGTGCTGAATAATATTCCATTGTTTGGATGTAGCAGAGTTTATCCACTCACCTACTGGAGGGAATCTTGATTGGCAATTATGAATAAAGCTGTTGTAAACACCCATATGCAGGTTTTGCATGGACATGGTTTCAACTTGGGTGAATACCAAAGAGCACAGTTGCTGAGTTGCAAGAGTATGTTTAGTTTTGTAAGAAACTGTCAAACTTTTCCAAAGTGACTATACCATTTTACATTTTACCAGCAGTATATCAGAATTCCTGTTGTTCCACAGCCTCTATAGCATTTGGTATTCTCATTATTTTGAAAGTAGCCATTTTAATAGACATGCAGTGGTATCTCATTGTTTAAATTTTCATTCTGATGAAATATTCTGTGACATATCTTTTTCTATGCTTATTTGCTATCTAAATATCTTTTTTGCTGAGATGTCTGTTAAGGTTCTTGGCCCATTTTCAAGTGTCATTTTTGTATTGAATTTTAAGAGTTCTTTGTTTTTGTTTTTTTCCCCAGCAGCCCTTTATTAGGTGTGTATTTGGCAAATATTTTCTCTCAGTCAGTAGTTATTTTCTTATTCTCTTGATAGTGTCTTTTGCAGAGCAGAAGTTTTTAATGTTAATAATGTCCAGCTTATCAATATCCTTACCATTTCTTTCATTGATTGTGCTTCTGGTGTCATATCTAAAACATTATTGCCATACCCAAGGTCATTAAGGTTTTCTACTAATGTTATCTATGAAGTATTTTATAGTTTTGCATTTTATATTTAGGTCTGTTATACGTTTTAAGTTAATTTTCGTAAGGGGCCTGGTACTTTCTGTGTTGGAATGTTATTGATTCAGTTTCTTTAATAAAAATAGGCCTAGTCAAATTGTCTATTTCTTCTTGTGAGAATTTTTGCAGATTGTGTCTTTCAAAGAATTGTTCCATTTCATTTAGGTTATCAGATTTGTGGACATAGAGTTGTTCATAGTATTTATTCATTCTTTCACATGTTCATAGGATCTGTAGTGATGTCCATTTTCATTTCTGTTATTAGCAATTTTTACCTGTTTTTTTTTTTTTTCCTTAGTTAGCCTGGCTAGAGATTTGTCAATTTTACTAATTTTTTTCAAAGAATCAGCTTGTAGTTTTATTAATTTTTTTCTGCTAATTTTGTTTTTAATTTCATTGATTTCTGCCCTAATTTATTATTATTTTTCTTCTCTTGGCACTTAGTTGCTCTTTCTACTTTTTAGAAATGGAAACTTCATTTATTGATTTTAGGATTTCTTTTTCTAATATATGCATTCAATGTTATTAGTATAAATTCCTTTCTATGGATTTTTTTGCTCTTTTCCACAAATTTTGGTATTTGTATTTTCATTTTCATTTAGTCAAAATATTAAAAATTTTTTTTTGAGATTTCTTCTTTGATTTGTGTTATTTAGCAGTGTGTTGTTTTATCTCCATGTGATTTGAGATTTTTCTTATTATCTTTGTCATTGATTTCTAGCTTAATTTCACTGCATTCTGAGAGTAGATGTTGTGTGATTTCTTTTTAAATCTGTTGGTGAATATTATCTGCGAGCCTGAGAAGAACATGCATCCTGCAGTTGTTGAAATAGTCTGCAGAGGTTGGTTATAACCAGTTGATTGACAGTGTTGTCGAGTTCTATGTCCTTATTGATTTTCTGACTGCTGTGCCTTTTTATTTCTGACAGAGGGGTATTGAAGTCTCCAGCTATAATAGTGGGTTCATCTATTTCTCCTTGCAGTTCTATCAGTTTTTGCTTCAGGTAGATACACATTGAAGATTGGTATGTCTTTGTGGAGAACTGACCCCTTGATCATTCTGTAATCCCATATATGGGCTTCTCAGGTGGCTCAGTGGTAAAGAGTCTGCCTGCCAATGCAGGAGCTGCAGGAGCTGTGGGTTTAATCCCTGGATTGAGAAGATCCCCCTGGAAGAGGAAATAGCAACCCACTCCAGTATTCTTGCTGGAATAATCCCGTGGACAGAGGAGCCTGGCAGACTACAGTCAGGGGGTCGCAGAGTCCTGACTGTATGCATGCATGCACAGTCCCTTCTATATTCCACATAACTTTCTTTGCTTTTAAGTCTGCTCTGTATGGAATTAGAGTAGCTAATCTGTCTTTTATTAGGGCTTCCCTGGTGGCTCAGACAGTAAAGAATCTATCTCTAGGTTTGATCCATCGGTTGGGAAGATACCCTGGAGAAGAGAATGGCTACCCACTCCAGTATTCTTGCCTAGAGAATTCCATGGACAGAGGAGCCTGGTGAGCTACAATCCTAAAGAGTTAGGTACAAAAGAGTGAAGGTCACAAAGAATTGGACACAACTGAACAACTAACATACAGTCTGTCTTTTACTAGTTTTAGCAGGGTATATCTTGCTCCATCCGTTTACTTTTAATCTGTGTCTTTACATTTAAAGTGGGTTTCTGGTAGATAATATAGTTGGGTCTTGGTTTTCAGTCCACTTTAATAATGTCTTTTAATCAAGTCATTTAGACCACTGATATTCAGAGTGATTGTTGATACAATTGGATTAATTTCTTTCATATTTGTTTTCTATTTATTGCCCTTATTCTTTTTTCTTTTCTTTTCCTTTCAGTCTTTTTCTGCCTTTTATGGTTTTGAGTGTTTCATCTAATTCTCTTTTCTCACCTTTGTTATGTCACTTAGCATATCAATTATACTTCTTTTAAAACTGTTTTTAGTCATTTCTCTATAGTTTCCAGTATATATTTATAACTAATCCAAATCTACTTTCAAATAACACTATACTGCTTCAGGAGTAGAGAATAACTTATAGTAAAATAATTCTAATTCTTCCCTTTCTTCCCTATATCAGTGCTGTCCTTCATGTCACTTCTAGGCATACATAATTAAATCCATTGTTGCTATTATTATTTTCAGCAAATTGTTGTCTATTAGATGAGTTATGACTAAAAATAGTAAAAGTTTATATTTTACATTCTTATTCTTTCTTTGATATTCTTCCTTTTTTAGTGTAGCTCTGAGTTTATGACCTATATCATTTTCCTTCCCTCTAAGGAACTTCTTTTAATATTTTTTAGAAGGCAACAGATTTTCTCAACTTTTGTTTGAGAAAGTCTTTATTCTCTTTCTCTTTTGCAGGGTGACTTTGAGGGTACAGAATTCTAGGTCTATTTGTTTTTCTGTCAACATTTGAAATATATCATTCCACTCTCTTCTTGCTTGCATGATTTCTCAAAAGGAGGTGGTTTTAATTCTTTGTTCCTCTGAAGGTAATGATTACTTTTTCCTCTGGCTTCTTTCAGGATTTTTAAAATTTATCTTTGATTTTGGACATGATATATCCTGGGTGTGGTAGGTTTGGGGTTTTTTTTCCTTTTGTATTTTTCTGCTTGGTGTTTTCTGACCTTCCTGGACCTGTGGTTTTGGTATCTGATATTAATTTGGGGAAATTCTCAGTCATTATTGTTTCAAATATTTCTTCTTTTTCTTTTTCTCTTTCTTTTCCTGTTCTTATTACATGTATGTTAGATCCTTTGTAGTTGTCGCACAGTTCTTGAATATTCTATTTTGTTTTATTCAGTGTTTTTTTTTGCTTTGCTTTCAGTATTCTATTTCTTTGCAGGTTTCTGTGATATATCCTCAAGCTCACATAAGTTTTTCCTTAGTGCATCAGTGGTTCTCTTTATTTCCATCACAATTTCAGTTACAATGTTTTTGATCACTAATGTTTCTTTTTGATTCTTAGAATTTCCATCTCTCTACTTATATTGTGCACCTTTTCTTGCCTGCTTTCTACTTTATCCACTAGAGCTATTAGCATATTAATTAGTTGTTTTGAATTCCCAGTCTGGAAACTCCAACATCCTGCTGTATATGAATTTGGTTATGATGCTTACTTTGTCTTTTCATTTTATTTTCCTTTTAGTATGCCTTGTAATATTTTCTTGGTAGTTGGGCATGGGCTTACAGTACTGAGCACACAAACACAGAATCAGGTGGAGCTCTTGGAGGTAAACTCACACAAGTATGGGGTTCCCCTCTAGTAATGGTCCCCTTGGAGTTTTTAACGCTTATAGTTGTCCATGCAGAGCCTCTCAATTTGTCAATTACAGTTCAGGTTTTCTTACCCTGGCATTAGCTCCCATGGAAGCATCTGTTCATGAGTTTTGTTCTCAAAAGTACTTAAGAGCTTTTACTTAAAGTAAAAGAGACTGACTTAAATAGGCCTTCTTCAGTAATGTGGTGTTGAGATGTGGAAGGAGGGGAGGTGTGTCAAGACCCCATGATTAGATTGCAGCCTTTTAGTCAACCTATTCCTCCAGACTGTGAACTTCACAAGTGCGTCTCAGTTTTTTCTCCCACCTTAGGTGGTGGTGCAGGATGGCCAGAGGGAGCTGGAGTTGGGTACTTCCCTTCTCCTAGGTCAGTTAGGTTCTAGAAAAAGGCAATGGCACCCCACTCCAGTACTCTTGCCTGGAAAATCCCATGGGTGGAGGAGCCTGGTAGGCTGCAGTCCATGGGGTCGCTAAGAGTCAGACATGACTGAGCAACTTCACTTTCACTTTTTACTTTCATGCATTGGAGAAGGAAATGGCAACCCACTCCAGTGTTCTTGCCTGGAGAATCCCAGGAATGGGGGAGCCTGATGGGCTGCTGTCTATGGGGTCGCACAGAGTCGGACACGACTGAAGTGACTTAGCAGTAGCAGTAATAGTTTCTTAGTTTCTCCTGAGGGCAAACTCTGTCAAGGAGAACAGAATACTTTGGAGTATTTCAAAATATTTTCCCCTTCCCCCTGCCAGAAACCTGAGGAGATTTTTCTTTGATATTCACTATTAGAACCAGGGGGCTTTCCAGGTGACTCAGTGGTAAAGAATCCGCCTGCCAAGGCAGGAGGCACAAGAGACTGGGGTTTGATCCCTGGGTTGGGAAGATCCCCTGGAGGAGGAAATGGCAACCTATTCAGTATTCTTGCCTGGGGGAGATCCCATGGACAGAGGAGTCTGGAGGGTTACAGCCCATGGGGTCACAAAGAGTCGGACAGGACTGAGCACACAAACACAGAATCAGGCGGGGCTCTTGGAGATAAACTCACACAAGCATGGGGTTCCCCCTAGTACTGGTCCCCTTGGAGTTTTTAACGCTCATAGTTGTCCAAGCTGAGCCTCTCAATATGTCAGTTACAGTTCAGGCTTTCTTACCCTGGCGTTGGCTCCCGTGGAAGCGTCTGCTCATGGGTTTTGTTCTCAAAAGTTGTGATTCTCTGCATCTGCCTACATCCAAGTTTGGGACTAGTGGTTATGAATCTAAGAAGAGTTGTTGCTTTTTCAGTTTGTTAATCTTTTTACTTTTTTAAAAAGAGAGAGTGGTATCTTTCATGCCAGAATGAAAACTGGAAGTCTCTCCTTATTTTTTCTATTACTTTAGTTTCCTTTCCTGGATACAACCAGTATTATCAGTTTCTTATGCATCCTTTCAGAGATAGCCTACTGTTAAAATTTTTTAAGTTAAGGTGACATTATTTTGGAGAGATATTTTACGAAAATCCTCTATTTCTGTGGATGGTTATAAACTCTCTCTCATTATGCTGTCATGTGTGTATGTTTTTCTGTCTCTGAAATATTTTCCCTTGTCTGATTTTCTGGATTCGCTGAATTTTAATTAATTTTATTAGAATTTTAAAATAATCAAGTTAAGTTAGCCTATGCTGCAGTGAAAACAATCCTCAAATTATTTGTGCCAAAAATGCAAGAATTTCTCATTCAAGTCCATGCATTTTGGGCAAGTATCTTCTCTCTACAGATTTAGCATTGTACTTTCATATCAGTTCAGTTCAGTTCAGTCGCTCAGTTGTGTCCGACTCTTTGTGACCCAATGGACTGCAGCACACCAGGCCTCCCTGTCCATCACCAACTCCCGGAGTTTACTCACACTCATGTCCATCAAGTTGGTGATGCCATCCAGCCATCTCATCCTCTGTCGTCCCCTTCTCCTCCTGCCCCCAATCCCTCCCAGCATCAGAGTCTTCTCCAATGAGTCAACTCTTCGCATGAGGTGGCCAAAGTACTGGAGTTTCAGCTCTAGCATCATTCCTTCCGAAGAACACCCAGGACTGATCTCCTTTAGAATGGACTGGTTGGATCTCCTTGCAGTCCAAGGGATTCTCAAGAGTCTTCTCCAACACCACAGTAGCTGCCTCTGTAATTACAGAGACAATGGGAAAGAGAGGTTTGGAACCTAGTGTCAACAGTTAAATACTTCCATTGGAAGTTTATTTATCAATTCTACTCACATTTCATTGGCCAAAATAAATCACATGACTATGCCTGACTTCAAGAGGGAGAAGGAAAGCCTAGAAGAAAAGGGGAAGTGGGTATTGTTAATATCCCTTGTATCTTTGTTATTCTTATGGAATGTTTTTTGTTTTTTTTTTTGAGAGGAGTCTCCTCAAGTCCCTAACCCTGATTGTAGATATACCTTTGTGGAATGTCTGCTTGACTGCCACTCCATGCCCCCAAAACAGTGAATATCTTAGAAAATCAAATGGCTTCACTTCTTGCCTCTTGGTTTAGAATTCTGCCAAGATCATTATCTTTGTCAGAACATTTTGATCAGTTCTGTATCTGCCAATTCTCTTCTTCAGACTGGTGATTGTTCTGTGTACACCCTATTCTGTGTTGATAAATAGTACAGGCTCACAGCCTGGCATGAGATTCTATTCTGTCTTCTTCTCTTAAAGGATAGTCAGAGTCTGTTGAAGGTTGCAGTTAGTATCTAGCCCCGTGAATTTGATGGCGGGACGGACTGAGCATTGGCCTCTGGTGTGTACCTCAGTGGAGCAGACTTGGAAGCTAGCTCTGAGGATACAGCCCATCAATGACACATTGCTTCTCCTTTCCCATTTTTCTTACTTTAAAATATCTTTGTGGAAGCTCAGAATTTCAGGGGTGGGGGCAATTCTCCTTTTTAATTTCCAGTCTCTTGCTGAAGTTTTCCTTTTTATGTTGACTAAATTATCTTAGAGATTAGTGGAACAGGGGTCTAGTCAAATATGTATTCCTAGGTTATCCTCTAAGTATTGTTCCTCCTTTTAAACTGACTGTTTGGATGTAGGTTGATTCAGGTATTTAACAAGAAGAAAAGAAATAGTTTAAAACTTGTTATTTTCTGGAGACATTAGGTTCCATCTGAAAATGTATATAAGGTAGGTTATGCAAATATATTGAATTTATGTGCTGAACACAAGAAAGTTCATTTCTTCTCTCATTCTATGCTTCCCTTGTCTCCTCTAAAGGTTGTAAAAGAGAACCTTATAAAGCGGTTAGTATTCACTTTGTTCAATAAAATGTTTGAAAGTCTATATATTGGTTCTTGTTTTGTTTTTGTTAGTGCATATCATATATTTGCCATCATTTATTTAATAAATTTTTATTGTATACCTGTGAGCTAGGAGATGATGATACTGGGGATTACAAATGATAGCCTCTGCCCTCCTGAAACTTCCTTTTTAGTCGGGTAGGCAAACATTAAACAGATATTAGATGATAGGCTCTATAATGAGAAATTAAGTCTGTTTAGAGTGTGATGAGTGTTGGTTGGGCTTCCCCAGTGGTTCAGCAGGTAAAGAACCCACCTGCAGTACAGCAGACACAGGAGACTCAGGTTCAGTTCCTGGGTTGGGAAGATCCCTTGGAGGAGGAAATGACAACCTGCTCCAGTATTCTTACCTGGGAAATCCCATGGACAGAGGAGCCTGACGGGCTACAATGCAAAGAGTCTCAAAGAGTCAGACACAATCGAGCAACTAAGCACACATGCACAGGTGTGGGTTATTTCAGATAGGGTGATGGGGATGGCCTCTTTGCAGGAGGTGGCATTTGCAGTCTTCTGAAGACGGGCAAGAACAAGGCATACTCAAAGGAAGGCACTTTCCCAGCGGAGGGATTAGCAAGTACACAGGCCCTGATGTGGGAGTAAGCTTCTTGAACTTGAGGAATAGCAGCAGAGCTGGTGTAGCTAGCATAGAGGAAAGGAAACTTTAGGGAGACCACAAATATTTTCTACATTTGATGGAAAACAAGTGGAGAATTTTTGAGCACAAGTGGAGTGAATAAATTTATAGTCTAAAAAGATTACTTTGGGAGCTCCTTGGTGGTCTAGTGGTTAGGATTAGATGCTTTCACTGCTTGGTTTAGGCTCAATCCCTGGTTGGGGAACTGAGATCCTGCAAGCTCTATGGTGTGATGTGGCAAAAAAAAAAAAAAAAAAAATCACTCTAGTGACTATGTGGAGAATTAAGGGGTGAGCAGATTCATGGGTACCAGTTAAGAGGCTCCTTCAATTGTTTGGGCCAGAAATGATGATGGCTGTGACTAGGTGGTTGCAGTGGGTGGGAAAGAAAGAAGTGGTCAGATTTAAAACATCCAGCATTTTGAAAGTAGGATTGACACAACTTGTTGATGGATTAGATGTGAGGGTATGAGGTAAAGAAAAGAATAAAAGTGACTGCCAGATTTCTGGGCTGAGCAGCTAGAAGAATGATGGCGTTGTTTACTGACGTGCAGAGCAGGGAGTAGGCAAAGGTTTAGGATACTGTGTTAAGAGTTGTCTTTGATATCCCATAAGATGAACAGACAGGTCTTTGAATTTGCAAGGTTAGTGCTCAATAGAGAGAGATCTGGGCTAGAGATACCATCTATATGCTGACAAGTTCCAGGTTTGAATTTAAGGCCTTTAGCCTGGATAAGATCTAGAGGTAAATGTCAGTGGAGAAAAGGGGATAGTAGTGGCCCTGGGCTCTCTAACATTTTGAGTTGGGAAACGGGCAGAGGAGGAGCAACTCCTGAGGAAAAAGAGAGAACCAGGAAGTGTGGCATCTTGCCATCCAAGTGAAGAAGGTTTTCAACAATGAGGGAGAGAAATGCTGCTGGCGAGTCAGCCATGATGAGTCCTGGTTGTTGACCTTTGGATTTCATGAGGGGTAGAGGTCATCAGTGACACTGGCAACAGTCCTGTGCATAGAAGAGGGGAGGGAATGGAATTGTGAGACGCTGAAATACTGACTAGAGAGTGTTGTCTGGAAGATGTTAATTATAAATGGGAGCAGATTAACAGGGCCATACTGACAGAGAAAGTTTTGTGGTCCAGGAGGGCTACCCCCTTTTATTCTCTTTAAGGTGAGTGATCCTTATGGTATGTTTGATACTGATGGGCATGATCCCTAAGGAATGGAGAGAAAAGATGTGAGATTTTTGTCACCTTACGTTGATATTCTCCATTTAAAAAAGCAATCCACAGCTGGTTGGGGTTGGATTAGAAGTTTTCTCGACTCTCCCTCTTCAGGGAACCTTTGTAATTTTCTTTTGCTTTCCTCTTTTTCGGCTTGCTTAGTCTTATTGTGTATCTTGATAGATTTCTATCTTTTGCATTTCTGGTAAATGGTGATTATTAGGAAGTGGAACCAATTGTGTATTTAAAAATATGTGAAAGACATTTACCAGAGAACATGTTTGCCAAGGCCCATTGTTTACCACAAAAAGGAAACCACTGACTTCTTGTTACATCAGTGAAGATAAAATTATTTTGTGAATACAGTACTTCTTTTGTAAGTAGCATTTTTCAAACTGTGATGAAAAGAAATTTATATTTTGAAAACAATAAACTAATGGGAAATGTAGACTTTTGTTGCAAGTGGGAATTTATTTAGTGGGAGCCCTTAACATTTTTTTTTATTTCTCTAAAGAACATTTAAAATTCTTCTTATTGTGAAGATATTTTCATTTAGATTATGAAAAAATGCAGTTTATGATATTTAGAAGTTAGGCGTCTAGTTCTTAATTTCTTGAAATGTAATGAAAAATTTTAACCAATTTTAAGGGAGAAAATGTAGCAGTACAGGGTGGTAGGAATATTTTTCACTCTGAAACAGAAAAAGGAAATCTATAATGTAATGTAAATATGGTTAATATTATAGTGATGATATATTCAAGGGTAACTAGACCATCCATTACAACCTAGTGTCTCTCCTATTATAAATTCTTTGTAAAAAGAAGTCCTCCGGTGAAGTTTGATTTAAAAAAAAAAAACAAAATTTGTAGAAGATGAGGATGTTATAATAGCAGATCTGGGCTTACTGGAGACCAGCCTTCTTGGACCCTTGGATTTTTTACTTGGAATTTTATTCCCTACTTCTGTCCTCCAATAACCCCCACCTACCATACCTATTCAAAAAACAAAAACAAAAACAAAAACCCTGTATCTTTGGCAATAATAAAGTCTCCCAACTTCTGAGTATCTAAGAAATGTACCTATGGACAAGCATCTCAGAAAACCTAGAGATTATAAAATGTTCAGATTCTAAGCAGTTTTGTGTTATAGATATAACTTTGTTGCATAAATGTGATTCTTATTTTTTACCTATGTATAAGTTGTACATAAGGAAATAAATGTATGTTTGTATGTCAGATAGTGATAAATGCAATGATAAAACAAAATGGAAATAGGGCAGTGACATGGGAGGTCCTCTGAATCACCTTTTTGTCATTTACCTACCAACTGAGAATAATAATAACCTTTCTGTTTAGAGTTGCGTGGATTTCATTGTGTGTGAGGAAATAAATGTATGTACGTATGTTTGTATGTCAGATAGTGATAAATGCAATGATAAAACAAAATGGAAATAGGGCAGTGACATGGGAGGTCCTCTGAATCACCTTCTGATCATTTACCTACCAACTGAGAATAATAATAACCTTTCTGTTCAGAGTTGCGTGGATTTCATTGTGTGTAACATGCACCTAGTTTGATACCTGGTATCATACCAGATTGTTGAGTACATGTTATTCTACTTTCCCTTTCTTTCTATAATTTGAGTCAGCCAAATCTGCAGTCTAGTGCCGTATCATATGGAGTATGGTAAAACTATGAGTTTAAACTAGAATATTTGTTTAAAACCATGTCCTTTATGTGGTTTTGAAGTTCTTGTTGAAAAAGTAAATGATAACACAAATGAACCTCAAAGAGGCCTCATGTTTAGTGAAATAAGCCAGTGACAAGAGGACAAATACTGTATGATTCCACTTAAATAAGATACCTAGAGTAGTCACTTTCCTGCATTGGAGAAGGAAATGGCAACCCACTCCAGTGTTCTTGCCTGGAGAATCCCAGGGACAGAGGAGCCTGGTGGGCTTCCATCTATGGGGTTGCACAGAGTCGGACACGACTGAAGCGACTTAGCAGCAGCAGCAGCAGCAGCAGAGTAGTCAAAACAGAGTAGTAGTATTAGAAACAGAGTAGAATGCTTGTTGCCAGGGCCTGGGAGGAGGGAGCGGAAGAGGAGTTACTGTCTAGTAAATACAGAGTTTCAGTTTTGAAAGATAAAAAGATTTCTGGAGATGGATGGTGGTGGTCTTTGTACAACAGTGTGAATGTACTTGGTACCACAGAGCTGTATGCTTAAAGTGGTTAAGATGGTAAATTATATATTATATGTACCTTACTTTTTAAAAAAGGAAATGATGAAACTACTTTATGTTGATGATGCTTGTCCTCACCGCCCATTTTTGGTTAAATGTTAAATTTTATTAGTTAAATTTTTTTCTTTCCATTTTATTTAGGTATAATTGACGTGCAACAGTGATTAAGGTGTACAGCAACATGACTTATATATATGGTGAAGTGATTATAAATCAAGTTGTTCTTGACTAAATCATGAAATAGTGGGTTGCTGTTCGTACATGATAAATCTGTGTGAGATTCCTAGAAACTGGAAAGTTTTGATTATCAGAAATTTTCATCATCTTAACTTCCAGAGGTATCAGATCTTAAACTGTTGCTTTGAGAGCAAAGTTTATAATATGGTGGGATAAGACTTCTTTGTTTTACATGTCAATTAAAAAATATGTATTGAGCCCTTATTATGTTGAATGGATAACGGTAACAACATTTTGTGCTATATGTTGGCTATTTTTCTAAATTTACGCGTAGTAACACTTATAATACTTCTAACATTTATAATCCTTATAAAAAGTCCTTGAAGCTCTTATGGTTGAGAAACCCAAGCCTGTGATTTTAAAAGTGATTTTCTACTTTAAAAATGACTTTAAAGGAATTTAATGCATAGAAGCAAAGGGAGGGCATTCTAGATGGAAGGAAGATCTGGGCGTAGGAAGGAATGGCGTTTGTTTGCACAGAGCAGAGTTCTAGAGAACATTAGGGAGATGAGCTAGCAGTTTGTTCTCTTCCATTAGGACCTCGACTGTGAGGCTAAGGGATTTCTGGACTTTATTCTGTAAGCATTGGGAGTACCACTGAATTACCGAGTCAGGGAGCTTTGTGATCAGAGTCATACAATTTGAAAGACATACTTGGGAGCAGTATCTGAGGTGCATCAGAAGAGTGAGAGGGGGGAGGTGAGAAGCCTTGTGGAGTCCTTTTGACAGAAGGGTATTTTAGAATTGCAGTGGTTGGGGTCAGAGGGTAAATGGCTGACTTGATGAGTTGAGACTTGAAGAAGTAGAGGCCCAAATTGTAGTAAGAGGAAATAAAGAGAAGTCTGTGGTGCATGAATGTAAGATTTTTTTTTTTTTTCCCTTTAATGGTCATCTGAATATACAGGTCAGATATAGGTTTGGCTTCAAAAAGGGAGGGTTCAGAGGGCCCAAGAGCCCAGGAAGAGGGATTTTAGCAGCCTTGAACTGAATTTGTTAAGTTTACATTGGGCATCTTCTTTCAGTTTGAGAGGTGAAGTTATCTGTAGAGAGTACAGGACTGTGGTGGTCCTGAGACTTGAAGGATAGAAAAGTTTCAGCCTTTCTAAGACACAACTCAGGAGGGTCAAACATCAGTCTTTAGAGTGTGAGATAGAATACTAGTAATAATAGTGTACTTCTGTTAGTCTTTTATACAAATAAATTACATGCAATAGAGTCTCTTTTATACAATATTGATTGTGTAATCAACTAGTAGTTGGGATCGTGTTACATAGGGATGAAGAATCAAAGGGAAGATATATGCCTTAAATGTTAAGTGTATAAATGCTCAGATATCATCAGTCTTTTGATGTAGAGCTGAGGCCTTCTCTTTAGGATATTTTAAAAGTGACTTGCCTTTTTCAATTCTTCGGCTGAAGTTTCAGAGACAAAGCATTTTCTTTTTGCACTCATATTTTTGATATATTTAACTAAGATATATAACTATAGTAAATACAATTAGCAAAGGTGAATTTTGGACAAATACAAGATAACTTACTCTTGGTAGGCATGCACTTCAGTCGCTGGGAGAAAAATGAGGTGCTGTACCAAAGAGGACTCCTCATTCCCCACAAAAGGAAATGGAAACTTGGGAGTTATGGTTTATCAGTGGTTTTAGGACTGATGAGAATCTGGTTTTATCTTGAATCTAATGCTTTTCCTGTTATATAGTGTTGCAAGTTGATAAGGAATAATATGTGAAATATTGTTGAGTGGTGAAGAAGTGATAGACTGTGTATATTTTTTTAATACAATAGCTTTATTGAGATATAATTCACATACCATGCAAGTCACCAGTGTATAGTGTACAATTTGAGGTTTTTGTGTATTGACAGAATTGTGCAGCCACAACCACAATTGATTTTAGAATATATTCATCATCCCCTAAAAGAAATCCTGTATCCATTACCTCCCCATCTCCTCACTGTCCAGAGTCAACCACAAATCTGTCTTTTCTCTATATATTGATAGATTTGTCTGTTCATATAAGTGGAATAATGTAATGTTTAACCTTTCGTGACTTGCTTCTTTCACTTAACCTAATTGTTTCAGATTCATCTATGTTGTAGCATGTACCAGTATTTTTTATGGCACACTCCACTGGATGGATACACCACATTTTATTTATCCATTTATCAGTTGATGACATTTGTATTGTTTCTGCCTTTTGACTGTAATACAAATAATGCTATTATGACAGTTTCTGTAGTATAGGGTTATCACAGATAATGCTATTGTGAACATTTGTACACATATTTTTGCATGGATTTATGTTTTAATTTCTCTTGCTGTATACCTGGGAGTGGAATGGTTAACACATATTTTATTTTTATTTTTGAGGAACTGCCAGACTGTTTTCCAAAGTGGCTGTACTATTTTATATTCCTACCAGCAGTGTGTGAGGAGGGTTCTAGCCATACACTTGCCAACACTTATAATCTTTGTTTTGATTATGGCCTTCTTAGTTGTTATATATATGTTTTAAAATGATTATATTTTTCTAACTATAAATGCCCTTTGAAGATATTTTGGAAAATACAGAAAAGCATAAAAGATAAAAACATCATTTATTTTAAATCACTATTTAGAAATAATATTGAGTAAGTTATTTATCTCTGTTTCAATGTAATTTTTAAAAAATGGATAAAATTATATATAATTTTGAGTCCTGCTCTTTTTTTATAATTGTTAACATCATTCTGCCCCCCTGTTTTTTGAAATTTTAATTTTATCCGATCAAAGAATGTCTATTCTGTTCTCTCTGGCTTCTGTGTTCTTATTTCTTATTACTTTTTAAAATTTTACAATTATTTCAGAGGAGCCAGACATGGAGTAGGGATAAATATTTGCAGTTAATCTAACATGTTTAACTAGAAATTACTTCTAGGTTAACTGTAGCATAATGTTCCATCTGCTGAGTAAACTATAATTTAGCCAACTATTTCTCTATTTCAGGCGTTTATATTCCTTAGAATTTTTCTTTATAAATAATGTAAAATTTCTTTTAAAATAATGTAAAAAATTTTTCTTTATAAATAGTGTAAAAAAAATTTGTATATAAAATTTTCTCTGCATTTTGCATTCGTGGGAACGCAGTTACTGGGTCAACAACTATGAACGTATTAAAGATTCTTGTTACGTATTGAAAAATTTACTTTTCAGAATGGTTGTCAAATTTACATATCCTGGTGGCTCAGACGGTAAAAGCGTCTGCCTACAATGCCTACCATGTGAGAGACCTGAGTTCAGTCCCTGGGTCAGGAAGATCTCCTGGAGAAGGAAATGGCACCCCACTCCAGTACTCTTGCCTGGAAAATCCCATGGATGGTGGAACCTTGTAGGCTGTAGTCCATGGGGTCACAAAGAGTCGGACACGACTGAGCGACTTCACTTTGCTTCGCTTCACTTCGAGCAAGTGTATACTTATTCCTTTCTTAGTGTACCTTCACTAGCAGCCAGTAAATGGGTGACAGTGAATCCTAAGGTCATTGGAGCAGGCATCTTTCGGGTTTGTTCACTGATACATGTATTGCTGGTAGATAGTAGGCACTGAATATATGTGGAATTACTCCCAGTAGGAAAGAGAAGAGTTTCTCTGAAAGAAAAGGAAATAATTTGCCATTCACCATTCCAGGGCTTCCCTGATGGCTCAGTGGTAAAGAAGCTGCCTATAGTGCACAAGCCACAGGAGATAGATGCAGGTTCAATCCCTGGGTTGGTAAGATTCCCTGGAGAAGGAAATGGCAACCCACTCTAGTATTCTTACATGGAGAATTCCATGGACAGAGGAGACTGGCAAGCTACAGTCCATGGGGTTGCAAAGAATCAGACACTACTGAAGCGACTTAGCACGCACTTAGCATACACACACATTCCAGGAGAGTAGCCTTGTTATACTGATCATATAACAGCTTGTGTTTTAATAAAAAAGGGATGAAGGAGTAAAAATTAAGCTTATTTGAGGAACTTATTTTAAATTTTATTTTGTTTAACATTTACATGTTTTGAAAGTCAGAGTGACACTTTGAAATCTTAGCTTCTATCCCTGTTTCCTTACTGTCCTTTATTGGTAACCAATCCCCTTGACTCTCCCGCCCCCTGCCTCTTTTTTTAGGCAATTTCTTATGGATCTTTATAGTACTTTTTAGTAAAATTTAACCAATAAATATAGATATTTTTTCTTCTCTTTTTCCTTCCCCTTGTTAAGAACACAGACTATAACAACATATATGTACATACTCTGATGATGTTTCCATGGAAATACACAGAGTGCTTCCTTAATCATTTTAATACATCATATTCCTTATAGCGGATGCATCATAGATGATTTTAATCCTCATAGGTTGTTTTCAGTGTTTCACTTTTATAGATTATCCCACAATAATCTTGCTGTACACTATATTTTGTGAGTGTGTAATTGTATCTGTAGGAAAATGTACCAGAAAGAGGATTGTTGGGTCAAAGAATAAGTGCATTCTTGATATTGTAGATGTTGATACTTCCACTAGCAATAGAGAATGCTTATTTCTTGGAGTGCCTTAGGGTACCTTTTGAAAAGGTCTGTAGGGTCATTGCCCCAAAATGTATGTATACTCAAGTACTATGGAAGGACTGTTACGATGATGACCCTTGTATCAAGAAACAGGTAATTTTGCATAGATGGTGAGGAAATTAACGATGTACTTGAAAAAAATGTTACCAGTGATGAAAGATTTAACTTAGAACCTATAAATGACAAATACTCCTTTCTTGTTTTTTCTCTCCAGACAGATTCTTTCCCTATAGAGTTGAGATTTTTTAGTAAGTAAGTTCTTGGCTAAATTCTCAAGTTTTAAAAACTAAGTTCAATAATGATATATGTTATATGAAACCTGCCAAGTGTTACAACTATTGCTTTAAACATGGCTGTTATTAGTAACTAATAACTTACCGTGTTTCTTTTCTCTCTTTTTTTTCTTTGTCGTTCAGCCTTTAACATTCCACATTCTGCATTGTACATGGTGAATCACTACTGTTTTGCACCAGTGTGCCCACTTGTGTGCCCATAAAGTACAAGCTCCAGATTGAAAAAGCTTCTAGATGGATCCTTTCCATGTTTGGTGTTTTTTCTACAAACTCTGTGCCTCAGCAACCCTTTCTAAGTGGTAAGTGGTATGTATGTATTGTGCTTTTAAAAAGGAATAATAGGGATTTATAAAACAGCTTTCATTTGAATTACCTTCCCCTTTTTTGTGCCATATTCTCTTTTTACACATGGGTAAGCACCTATTCTTTTGTGTATTTGTGGTAATTTTCAAAATCATATCTAAGAATAACAATAATTCCTAATTTTTGGAGACTTCAGAATATTTTTCCATATTATAATCTGGGTATAGTATAATATGCAACATTTATGAAGAATACAAAAATATGTAAACACCTTTTTGTGTGTGCACTTTTATATGCTCTGTATTATCTATTGATATTTTATAATTTCATTTTCATTTTGAATGAGGTACAAGTGGTACTTACTGATGTCATAAGATCATAGTTTATATTTATTTCATAATTAGAGATTTTTACTACAAGTGTCTTTAAAATAATGATCTAAATTTATATTTACTGCTATAGATGATTACCATTTTTAGTGTTTATTACAATAAGTGAGCTTGTAAAACTGGGTTTACTAAAACTAGTTTTATTTGGGAAGAAAATTATTTTATGGAATGATAAAAATGTTAGAAGTAAAAAAGCTGTGAAAATAAAAGGGGAATTTCACTCCCAAACTAGAACTTGCATGGTAAGTGAATTGTGTTAGTATTTTATGATTTGTTATTGGTTCTGTTTTCATTTTGCTAGACCCATGGATTCCAACTTTACATCCGTACTCTATATTCTCTTATTATAAGGCTGAGGTAGTTCTTCCTATTGCTATCTTTCCCTACCTACTTGGGTATTTTGAGTCCACTGGGTCAAGAACATCCTCTTCCTAACAACTGTAAATTATGTGCACATTTATGGATTGATAAGAGAAGTATGTAATGCCAGCTCTTCTTTTTATAGCATGGCACTGTGTGTCCCTTTTTGTATTTTTAACCTTTTTTTTGCAAGCATAGGTGCTAGTTAGCCTATATGTTTTTTGAAAACATTTTGAGATTTATTTAAAACACATGTTTTGGGGTGGGGTGCAAAGGAGTAAAATTGAGCAAAACAAGTTGCTGACATGGGAAACCATTAAAATCATTGATGTAAAATATTGAAGACTCATTTTGAGTGTCAGTCAACAAGAGTTACCAAATGTTTATTTATAAATAAAATATATATGATGACAATTAGCACTGTAAAGAGGTAAGTCTCCAAATAGAAACCATGTAGTTAGATGAGGAGGTCGAATGAAGAATGAGGTACCCTTTAGCTCTAATTCTAATAATTAATTGCATAGTGTTCTTAAGTGCAAGTTAATTAGTCTTTGTAGCCCTTGGTTTCCTCATCTATGAAATGAGTGAATTAACTAAATAATTTTATAAGGTTTTTTTGGTGCTTTCATACACACAACAACTTTATGTCTATAATGAACAAGTTGATAGATATTTGTTTTTTTAGGATACCTTTTCTTTCCCAACCTATCTGATAGAGATATTTTTAGACTACTTTCTTTGAATTGTGGGGTTAGAATAAGGTCCCACTGTCAATTAGTCATTGTCTTTGGATTGTGATATCATTTTTGTATTCTTTTTCTTCACATTCTTATCCTTCTGTCCTCCTGACTGTTAGAATTCTTCACTTAACTCATTTGTTCCCTTTCTGTCTCTTGTATCTTATTAGTGACTCTCATCATGTTTCCTTGACCTGTTTAGTATCCACTGTTTTCACCTTCGTATTTTCCAGGATCACTGCATCTTATACCAGTGATTCTAATCCTGGGACCTTTTGAAAAATACAGATTCCTTCTAAAAATGAGCTTGGGAGAAGGGTTAGCTTGGCAGGTAGCTGAAACCTACTAGAAACCAGTATTACTAGCTCACCAGGACTGGAGTCCCAAGGTCTCATAGCCTGTCACTTCTTGCTTTAGATCACATCATCACTTAGTTGCACTTCTGAGGCCTTGGAGTCTCCTCTCATGATCATAACACTCTATCTGTTCTTTTTCTTTATTATGACTTGTTTCTTGGCATTTTCTTGCTTTTCTAATTAAAACCCAATCCTTGTGATCGTATTCACAGCAGCATCTTATGTTCTGTTGCCTTTTTAACATTCTGGAGACCCTGTCCAAACCACAAACTTAAGTTAATTTGCCAGATATATATTTCCTAGTTCTAGCTGCCTCATGCAGTTGGAAAAGGTCACATAACTAAGTTTGGATCTAGTAGGCAGTCATTTACTTTATCTCAAAACTAGTTCTTTGCAAGCTTGGCTTTTTACCCTTCTTTAGAAGACCCCACACCTTGTCACAGTCAAGTTGCCTTTTGGGGGTAACCTAGCATACTTCTTGACCTGTTCTTTTTTACTTCAGAATTTTTCAGTGCCTAAAGAGGAAGTATTATATCTTATTATAATTTTTATTATAGAAAATTTAAGACATATAAAAGTTAACAGACTAGTGTAATGAATCCCCTTGTATTCATTACTCAGGTTCAGTAATTATCATATCATGGCCAAATTGTCTCTCTCACCAACTTCCCTCCCATTCCTATACTGTTTTAAAGAAAATTCTAGGCATCATAAAATTTATTTGTATTTTTACCATTGATACCGTTTTACCATTATTAACTTTAAAAAAGCAATTCCAGTATAGCCAAATATCCAGTTAATGTTAATTGTAGTTCTCACACATTTTATTTATTTATTTATTTATTGGCTGGACCTCATGAAATGCAGGATCTTAGTTCCCTGTGCAGGGATGGAATTTGTGCCCCCTGCAGGTGAACTGTGGAGTCCTAGCCCCTGGATTGCCAGGGAAGTCCCCTCACACATTTTAAAAACAGTTGACTGGATAGGCTCAGGGTCTAGTTAAGCCCTTTCCCCATTGCAGTTGGTTGATTTTTCTCTGAAGGTTTCATCCTCCCCTCCCTTTTTGTCTTTAAAATTTATTTGTTGAATAAATTGGTCTTTGTCTCGTAGATGTGGATATTCCTGATTACATTCCTGTGCTGTGATTAAGCATCTCATCTGACCTTTGTATTTCATGTTAATTGGTAGTTGGATCTAGAGAATGCTTAGATTCCAGTTCAGATTCTTTCAGCAAGGCTTTGTCTTTGGGCACGTCTTTTTCTGCTGTTTAGTTGCCATTTGTGCTCCATGCTATAGATCAGATCTTACGTTTTCTGTAAGGAGGCAGATAGTGTATATTTTAGGCCTTGTGGCCCATCTGGTCTCCTCTGCTGCTATTACTAAATTCTGCTGTTGTAATGAGAAAGCTGCAATTGACAAAATGTAGATGAATGGGCATGACTGTATTCCAGTAAAACTATATTTACAAAAATAGGTGATGGGCTTCCTGCTTGAGATCTATTAAATCATTAAGATTTGCAAAATGGTGATTGTAACTTTACTGTTCATTTATTAGGTGAAATGGTCTATAAAGAGAAACTATTCCATGTATACTATTTGTTATGTGGTGGTTATTGTTCAGTTGCTCAGTTGTGTCTGACTCTTTGCAACCCCATGGACTGTAGCCTGTCAGGATTCCCTGTCCTTCACTGAATCCTAGAGTTTGGTCCAACTCATGTCTATTGAGTGATGCCAATGAGTTAATGCTATATAATAGTACAGTTTGTATGGGAAAGGTTGGACAAAAGCTTGACAGTTTCCCTTAGCTTACCTATTTCAAAATAGTGCCTTGGTTATATTTGCTGTCTCCAACAGTGACTGATTAGGGTCTCCCCTTCACCTCTAGATTCTTTATAGACTCTTTAAACATATTGGAGTTTTAAAAAATTCACTATGGTAATTACCATTGTTAATGCTTAAATTACTAAATCTTTGGTCAGTGGGACTCTTAAAGTTGCTTACTGTGTTATTTTGACACGACTAGTCATTTTTGATAGCTTCTTGATTATCTAGTATAACTCATCATGTACATTTGTCAACAATGTCTCCAAAGAGTCCTGATTCCTTTATTGGGGAATAGAATTTCAAGACCACAGTTTGGGCTCTAGGGGTTCTCATTGCTAGTGGATTGATGATTGTTTCTAGGCCTTTTCAGTACTCAGAACTAGGGAATTTTTTTTTTTTTAGGACAGAGTACCTCATGATTTCATACTGATATTTCCAATTCAGTTTCAATACTGTCAGATTTTTTGTGAATCCTTTTTATTTTATATCTGTATTTTTCAGCTGAGAATTCTAGTTCTCAGTAATACTAAGAATAATATTAAAATATTTCATAGTTACTCATTTATAATACCCTCATTATACATGCAACAGTCTCAGAGTAGCAGTACTGACATTTTGTCTTTCAGGTTTCTTTTCTCATCTCTGTGAGATTTCAGTTCAGTTCAGTCGCTCACTCATGTCCGACTCTTTGTGACCCCATGAATTGCAGCACACCAGGCCTCCGTGTCCATCACCAACTCCCAGAGTTCACTCAAACTCATGTCCATCTAGTCGGTGATGCTATCCAGCCATCTCATGCTCTGTCGTCCCCTTCTCCTCCTGCCCGCAATCCCTCCCAGCATCAGGGTCTTTTCCAATGAGTCAACTCTTTGCATGAGGTGGCCCAAGTATTGGAGTTTCAGCTTCAGCATCATTCCTTCCAAAGAACACCCAGGACTTATCTCCTTTAGAATGGACTGGTTGGATCTCCTTGCAGTCCAAGGGACTCTCAAGAGTCTTCTCCAACACCACAGTTCAAAAGCATCAATTCTTCGGCGCTCAGCTTTCTTCACAGTCCAACTCTCGCATCCACACATGACCACTGGAAAAACCATAGCCTTGACTAAATGGACCTTTGTTGGCAAAGTAATGTCTCTGCTTTTTAATACGCTATCTAGGTTGGTCATAACTTTCCTTCTAAAGAGTAAGCGTCTTTTAATTTCATGGCTGCAGTCACCATCTGCAATGATTTTGGAACCCCCCAAAATAAAGTCTGACACTGCTTCCACTGTTTCCTCATCTGTTTCCCATGAAGTGATGGGACCAGATGCCATGATCTTCGTTTTCTGAATGTTGAGCTTTAAGCCAACTTTTTCACTCTCCTCTTTCACTTTCATCAAGAGGCTTTTGAGTTCCTCTTCACTTTCTACCATAAGGGTGGTGTCATCTGCATATCTGAGGTTATTGATATTTCTCCCAGCAATCTTGATTCCAGCTTGTGCTTCTTCCAGCCCAGCATTTCTCATGATGTACTCTGCATAGAAGTTAAATAAGCAGGGTGACAATATACAGCCTCGATGTACTCCTTTTCCTATTAGGAACCAGTCTGTTGTTCCATGTCCAGTTCTAACTGTTGCTGCCTGACCTGCATATGTGAGATTTAGCCATGTTGTTGCATGAAATAGTAGTTTCGTTGTTTGTTGTTTTTTTCTATTTCTGTATAGTAAATATTCTGTTGTGTGAAATGCCATGACTTATGTATGCATTTTCTAGTTGGTAGATATTTGAGTTGCTTCTAGTTAGGAGCTGTTAGGAATCAAGTTGCCATGAGCACTCTTGTATGCAGCTTTTGGTTGGCATATATACTTTCTTCTCTTGGCTATAGTCCAGCAGTGGAATTTGCAGTTCATTTTTGGACTTAGGGCTCATATCCCTAGGAATGTTTACTCAGTGGCCTGTGTGTGTTAGTTATCTATTGCTGTGTAACAAATCACCCCAAAACTCAGTGGCATAACACAGCAAATGTTATCATCTCACAGTTGCTATGAGTCAGTTTTTGTGGGGTACAGTTAACTGGGTACCTCTAGCTTAGGGTCTCTCATATAGCTATAGTCAGGGTGTTAGCTGCGGTGCATATATCCCTGGGCTCGGTTGGAGGAGCCACAAAGGAGCCTTCTGGAGGTGCTTCAAGCACACTTAGGTCATCAAGCACACTCAGGTCCTTTCTGGCTGTTGGCTGGAGACCAGTTCCTGTGCCTCTCCATGGGGCCGCTAACATCATGGCAGTTAGTTGTGAATTCAGAGCAAGCGAGGAAAGAGTATCCTTTTTAGTGGCCTTTTTAGTAACCTGTTCTTTGAGTGACAACCCAACATGTATGCTGCATTCTTTTGCTTATATTTTAAATTGTTGTGGTAAAATATACATAACATAAAATGTCAGTTTTAATCATTTTTAAGTGTATAGTTATGCCACCAACAGAGTATACATCTAAGTTATTTTAAATATTTTGATATTTAATAACTTGTAAAATGTAATTTGGTTTTATAATCATATATAATAGTTTTATGCCTCCAAAGTCATCCCCATAAAACAAGGCTTATTGAAAGGAGTCTAACTTCTATCTCTATTTTCTCTACCCTTTTCCCTTTTTTCTCTAAGTAGTTATATGGTAAAAACCCAAGTTTATTCTTCAATTCTGCTTTTTAAAAAATATTCCTCTTTAGACAAATGATAATATATGCCTTGCTTTTTTCACTTAATATATTCTGGAGATCACTCATTAGTAATAAATTATTCCTTTTTATAGCTACATAATATCTCATTGCATGAATAAAAAAGACATAGCTTATTTAACCAATTTTCAGTTGATGGGCATCTGAGTTGTTTCTAATTTTTTGCAAATAGCACTGCAGTTGGTAACTTTATTATCCATATATATATCATTTTATGTTTTTGCCACTGTATATTTGGGACAGATTCCTGGATGTGGAATTACAGGGTCAAAGGGAAAATGAGTACACAGTTGCCGGGAGCCAGTGTGAGGAATCCCGCCCATGACAAGGTCATGAGGAAGGAAGCTGACATACGCAAGGCGTGCTCAGACTTCAGGGACCCCTCTGGAAATTCCTAAGCATGTATCCCAACAAAAATCTGCCGGCTTTTGTGCTCTGCTTTTCCACTCTTCTGACATTTTCTGGAAAAAGTCAATTCAGGGCTTTAGTCTTCTGCATTTGAAAGAGTGTTTCAATCCAAAAAACCCTCTGATGGCTTTCTAGCCTGCCTGCAGGACTTGTACAGCTGCGCGTGTGATTGTTTGAGGCCTCCTGACCGCAGGAGGCACAGGAAGCTTAAAACATCCTAGGAATGTAGGAGCTTCCGAGGAGTCAAAATCTTTTTAGGACTGATTAAAGGTTTCATTTGTTGAGTCAATATTTGCTGCCAAATTTTCACATCCTTTAGTTGTAGATATAGTTAGAAAAACAAGTAGTAGACCTTGTGTTAGCAACATTAGATCTTTGAGTTAAGTACCTTCTTTGTTATATCCCACTGCACCTTTGTTCTATAGAGATGTAACTTTAATGTTAATGCTTTAAGGACATGTAGATTAAAGAAAAACACTTCAGGGGAAACAAGATTAACATTCATTAAGGAAGAGAGCCAAAAGTGTTAACAAGCCTCTTGGCCAGAAGATAATGTAAATCACCTGAGACCTTTTGTATACAAAATGATGTATAGAAAGAGCCTGAGCTGCGAACGCTACATAATCTTGTGTTACCCATTGATCTCTGTGTTTTATCAAAAGTATAAAAGGCCTTCTGAACAATAAAGGATGGGGCCAGCTTCCTGGGGCCAGCCTCTGGGGCCGGGGGCCAGCTTCTTGGACCAGCTTCTCTAACTAGTCTCCCGGCCTGGTTTCTTGGGACTCTGGCTACCCCCGTGTCTCTCTCTCTCTCTTTCTTCCTCTCTCTCTTTCCCTCTCTCTGCTCTTTACTTTAACTTCAGGCTGAATCTCCACCTGGAGCGCGGAGGCGCGCCAGGTCTACTTACTTGCCCCGGCTGTTAAGACCCGCGAGAAAGGGAGCTTAAGGCGAGGCACCCTTAGATATTCAAGCAGGCGCCGGTGGCCCAACGTAGATGGTGCAAATTCCTTGTCTGGAATTTTATTGGCCTTCCGCGTAAACCAAGCTATTCAGCCCTCTTCCTCCACTTAATCTTCTTACTACACTATAGTTTCTTAATCTAATCTTACATTAATAAATAAACAAGTCTTTCCACGCCGACGCCGTCCATCCTTCGAATTCCCTGGATCCACCGGGGCTGGACCCCGGCACACAGTTTCATAGATATTGACAGATTTATCCTCATAAGAAACAAATCTCTTTGTGTACCCATCAGTAAAGTACAAGAGTGCCTCTTCGTGTGTGTATGTGTGTGTGTATATGTGTGTGTATGTGTGTGTGTGTATATATATATATAAATAAATATAAAACCTTATGAATAGGATATATTGTCAGAATTTTTTTTTGTCCTAATGGAATCTCATAGTGTTAATTTTCATCTCTCATTATGAGTCAGACTGAATATCTTTTTTATAATTTATAGCTTTATATTTACACATTTCAGAACCATTTACATTAACTGTGGATTCTTTTAGATATAACATAGCATGTGTATCTTGGACACCTTAGGCTGAGTATCTTTTTTATATGGGTGAGAAGCATTTGCATTTCTTTTTTTTGTTAACTGCCCATTTCTTTAGCTCTTTTTCTATAGGTTTGTTGGTGTTTTCTATTTTACAAGCTTTTTACATCTTAGGAATATCCACATTTTATCCATTTGTTTCTTCTTCCTACCAGTTGAATAGAGATATTCTCTATTCTGCTTTTCTATACTCTGCCTTTAGCTTGTTTCGTTTTGTTTCTCATCCTTTTCTATTAATGTTACATTTTTTTCTTCTGGCTAAACAATTATTCAGTATTTAGTGACTCTACTTCTGCAGCTCAAACCTATTCCATGATTTCTTCAAATTCAGCATACCTCAGATAGAGTTTGATTTTATCCACAAACCTGAAGTTCCCTTTGTCAGGTAATGGCATTACTGTTTTCCTACTTGGGAACTTGAAGTAATCTTCTATGATTTACTTATTGTTAATTCAGCAAGTATTTGTTGAGTACCCACCAAGTGCCAGGTACTGGACTAGTCATTAAGTAATTACAGTCCTAGCTTTCAGGGAACAGTCTGATATGGGAATAGCTAGTAAACACAAACCCATGTCTAAACAGGTAGTATGTATTTCAAGAGAGAAGTTAAGGGTGGGACACATGATTAGATTGGAGAGTTTAGGAATAGTCTTTTGGAGACAGTGACTCTTTTTAAAAAAGATTTATTTATTTCATTTTTTGGCTTTGGTGGGTCTTTGTTGCTGTATGCGGGCTTTCTCTAGTTGTGATGAGTAGGGGCTGCTCTCTAGTTTCAGTGTGAGGGCTTCTCATTGTGGTGGCTTCTCTTGTTTCAGACTCTAGGCATATGGGCTTTAGTAGTTACAGTGTGGGCTCAGTGTTGTGACTTGCAGGCTTTAGACTCTGGCTTTAGTAATTGTGGTACACCAGCTCTGCTGCTCTGTGGCATGTGGGATCTTCCCAGACCAGGGATCGAACCGGTGTCCCCTGCATTGCAAGGCAGATTCTTAACCACTAGGCCACCAGGGGAACCTGAGGAAGTGACTTTTAAACTGGGAGTTGAAGGCTTGTTAGGCTTCACCTGGTGAAAAGAGTTTGAGTTCCAGGTATAGGAAACAGCATGTGGAATGATCCTGAGGCACAAGAGAAGTTGAACTACATTTTAGGAAATGAAATGGCCCATTTGGCTGGCATATAGGCAGAAGAGAGAGAGAGCTATGAGATGTGATCTGATTTACTTTGTAAAATGAGGTTAGGGGTGCATGCAGAGGTTGGTTAGGAGCCCGGTTAGGAGGCTGTGGTGGTAACCGAGAAGTAGTGGTATCCTGTGCATTCTTCTGTGAAATTCTTTCAGTTCTATACCTTTAGTGCTTTGTTCATTCTGCCCTAGTTCAAAAAGTCGTCTCTTGGCTGGTCTGATAGGTTTTTATACGAATTGGTTCCGCTCTGTTTTAGTTTCTGTTCACCATCCAGTCTGCTTCAAAAGTGAAGAAATCACAAGTCTGTTCATATCGCTTTCTTTCTTGAAAACTCATGGTGGCTTCCTGGGATTGTTAATTTTATGTGTCTACTTGACAGAGCTGAAGGACGCCCAGAGAGCTGGTTAAACATTATTTCTGGGTGTATCTGTGAGCGTGTTTCCAGAGGAGATTAGCGTTTAAATCACCAGTGTGGGTGGGTGTCATCCAATCATTGAGGATCCAGATAGAATGAAAAGGCAGTGGAAGGGTGAATTTGTTCTGTCTCCTTGGGGCTTCCATCTTCTCCTGTCCTCAGACGTTTGAGTTCTTGGGCTTTGGATTCTGGGACTTACACCAGCAGCACATCATCCTCTGGCTTTCCAGGTGGCTCAGTGGTAAAGAATCCACCTGCCAATGCAGGAGACGCAGGAAACGTGGGTTCAATCCTGGATGGGGAAGATCCTCTGAAGGAGGAAGTGGCAACCCACTCCAGTATTCTTGCCTGGAAAATCCTGCAGACAAAGGAGCCTGGCAGGCTACACAGTCCACGGAGTATCAAAAAATCAGGCATGACTGAGCATGCCGCACGCACATCACCTTCACCCCCCAACCCCAAACCCTCCTGGCCTCAGACTGAGAATTTTACCATTAGCTCCTCTGTGTCTCAGGCCTTCAGACTCATACTGAATTGTATCACTGGTTTTCCTGGGTCTCCAGCTTGCAAATGGCAGATCATGGGACTTCTCAGCCACCGTAACTGTGTGTGTGTATGTTAGTCGCTGAGTTGTGTCCAACTCTTTGTGACCCCATGGACTGTAGCCCACCAGGCTCCTCTGTCCGTGGAATTCTCCAGGCAAGAATGCTGGAATGGGCTGCCATTCCCTTCTCCAGGGCATCTTCCTGATCCAGGGATCAAACCCAGGTCTTTTTGCTTTCTAGGCAGATTCTTTGCCATCTGAGCCACCAGGAAATCCAATTATAATAAATATCCTCATATATATATATATTTTTTATCCCATTGGTTTTGTTTCTGTGTGAAACCTAACACATTCCGTCTTTGCAGACAAATGAAAGCCCACCTGAAATTGAAGCCTTTATCACTTTCTGTAAGCTTTAAGTTCTGCTCCTTTGAGACTACTTCTCTTTAGGAGATCAAGACTGGTATTTTTTTACCTCTTCTTTTTAACTCATCTTCATCCTTGTCATGATATCTCTGCCTCTTGAACCCTACTCCCCACCCCCCACCTTTTTTTTTCTTTCTCCTAAAGTCTCCATTTATATCCCCTAATCCTTAAATCCTCTCAGTCAGGTTGGCTTTTAACTTTTGTTAATATGCTAGTTCTAAGATTTACACATAGCCTGTGTAAATATTAGAATTATTTTTGTATTTATTTGGAGTGCAACAAATTGTATATATTTCATTTTTGTGACTGATAAGAACTCAATAGATATTTGTTGAACTGTAGGAGATTAGGGAGCTTTCCATGTGCTAGATCCCTAACTGAAATCTCTTATAAAAGAGGTAAGTCTCAAGTACAAGTTTATAAATATCTTGTATTGAACCTTCAGGGAGTGACCTCATTTAGAAATAGTAAGATCTGACTTTGCTTTTGAAACAATTTTTACAATTCAGTGAATATTGGGTAATCCTTAAACTCTTTATGCTGGTTTGGCAAAAGATGTTTATATGATAATATCAGAGAATTCTGATGATTTACTAGGGTGTTTAGAACACAAATAGATGATTTCCATGACAGTGAGGAGCAGCCAGGAAACTTCTGACTGTGTAGCATATCTGAATGTACCTCTGCTTTCACCTGAGGAATCTTCCTGACTAATTGTCCATGGGGCCAACTTCTTTTTCTTTAATTAATTAATTTTTTAATTAAGCGTTTTATTTTGTATTGGAGTATAGCTGATTAACAACGTTGTGATAGTTTCAGGTGGATAGCAGTGGGACTCAGCCATACATGTACATGTATCCATTCTCCCCCAGACTCCATGCGGCCAACTTCTGAACAGGTGTCTTGCTAGGTTAAATATAGTGGTCTTGCATGTTGACTGGGTTTCCATGATGGCTCAGCTGGTATAGAATCGGCCTGCAGTGTGAGAGACCTGGGTTTGATCCCTGGTTGGTAAGATCCCCTGGAGAAGGAAACGGCTACCTACTCCAGTATTCTGGCCTAGAGAATTCCACGGACTGTGTAGTCCATGGGGTCGCAGAGTTGGACACGACTGAGTGACTTTCACTTTCACTTTTGTTTGTTGACTAAGTTTAATATACTTGATTCTCATATGTGATTTTGTTTATACTGGGGCCAGCCAGCATGTTTCTTTTGTTAGGAGAAGGGTACTATCATTATGTATTCCATCTTTTAAAATTATAACAAATTTTCTTTTCTTCCTCTCTTATTCTCTCCCTCTCCTTCCCCCTCTCCCTTTCTTTCTACAAATGAGGCTAAGTTACTTTGTGTGAGTTAATATAGCTTAGTATTGTGTAACTGTGCTACATACATTGTGTTGCCTTCTCATACGAGGTCATTTCTCTGAACTTACAATGGAAATGGGGTTTATACAGATTTGTCTTACATGTGACTTTTTGGATATAAATCTACCTTTTATGTCTCTTTGGATCACTTCTTGAATTAAGTGACTATTTTTGTCTTCTAATATATATTGGTACAATGAAAGGGATAGATTATAATTTTGCTTTCATACTAAATGAAATTTAATTTTGCCATTGGGTATGCAGTAGATACTAAACCTTCTAAAGCTATTTTTAAATTAAATTTCCTAAAGTCACATTTCAGATTTTTTGTGTTTCAGTAGTGTTAACTACTGGGAAGTATTTTGGTTGTATTATTTTAAGGTAAAAATATCTTAATGGAAATTTTAAATGAGCTTGCGTAAGATGAAACTAGGACATTAAGTCTTAGTTTCTGGAATTTGAGTTTTAAAAAATCACAATGAAATATCAACTAGGGTAGGTGATTATAGGTAAGAATCGAATTATCATTTGGTACTGTGATCTTCAAGTTTAGAATGATGAAAGATTTTACTTTTAAAACTAAATACCTATAAAACAAAAAACGTTTCGTGTAGCTCATGGTTTGACAGGTTTATGAAAGGCTTGAAAGAGAAAATTGTCATAGATAAAATACCGCATTATCCATAGGATTTATGTAACTAAGTAAATGAAAGTGAAAAAACCTGGTGAGGTGGGATAAATGACTCAGTTCCTCACTTTGCACTCTCCATATCTTACTTCCTCTCATTTTAAATTTTGCATGAAGATACAGCTTCAAATATAATCATAACATTAATTCAGAGGCTGATATATTAAAGGATAAGCTTTTATTTTGTAATACTCCATTTTTACCATATTGGAACTTTCTAGAACACTCTCCTTCTAGGACAGTTTAGGAGTGGTCGTGTTGTTGCTCAGTTGTGGGCTACTCTTTGCAACCCCTTGGACTGCGGCACGCCAGGCTTCCCTGTCCTTCACATCTCCCAGATCTTGCTCAAACTCATGTCTGTTGAGTCAGTGATGCCATCCAACCATCTCATCCTCTCTCATTCCCTTCTCCTCCTGCCTTCAATCTTTCCCAGCATAAGGGTCTTTTCTAACTGTGTGAGAGACCTGGGTTTGATCCCTGGGTTGGTAAGATACCCTGGAGAAGGAAATGGCTACCTACTCCAGTATTCTGGCCTAGAGAGTCTAGTGAGTCTTTTCATCAGGTGGCGAAAGTATTGGAGCTTCAGCTTCAGCATCAGTCCTTCCAGTTAATATTTAGGACTGATTCTCTTTAGGATTGACTGGTTTGATCTCCTTGCAGTCCAAGGGACTCTCAAGAGTCTTCTCCAACACCACAGTTCTAAAGCATCAATTCTTCAGCGTTAAGCTTTCTTTATAGTCCAACTCTCATATCAATACATGAATACTGGAAAAACCAAAGCCTTGACTAGACTGACCTTTGTCGGCAAAGTAATGTCTCTGCTTTTTAAATACGTTGTTTAGGTTTGTCGTAGCTTTCCTTCCAAGGAGCAAGTGTCTTTTAATTTCATGGCTGCAGTCACAACCTGCAGTAATTTTGATGCCCAGGAAAATAGGCTGTCAGTGTTTCTGTTGTTTCCTCATCTATTTGCCATGAAGTGCTGGGCCTGGAGGCCATGATCTAAGGTTTCTGAATGTTGAGTTTTAAGCCAGCTTTTTCACTCTCCTCTTTAGGTCTTTAGTTCTTCTTTGCTTTTGCCATCAGGGTGGTGTTATCTGCATATCTGAGGTTATTGATATTTTTCCCAGCAGTCTTGATTCCAGCTTGTGCTTCATCCAGCCCAGCATTTCTCATGATGTACTCTGCATATAAGTTAAATAAGCAGGGTGACAATATACAGCCTTGATGTACTCCTTTCCCAATTTGGAACCAGTCCGTTGTTCCATGTCAGGTTTATAGAGCTGGGTAAGTCACACCACACAACTAGTTTCTTAAGGTTTATGTCTTATTCATTGTTTGTATCCTTCACTGTCTAGCTTGATAATATAACTGGGCTCAGTGAAGGTCATAGAACTATGTCTGTTTTCATTTATTGTACTATACCTGGCGTTAGGTTTCTAGAAAGGCTAATGCGTTTTCTTTTTGTCTTTTTACTTTTATTCTGATAGATTTTCCAGTTAGCATTTATATCTAGCTTAGTATGATTGGAACATGTATTATTGTTCTTAACAATAAGAGCATAACCTGAATTGGGAAGTTGGTCCAGAATCAAGATTCAAAAAGTATAATTCCAGTGACCTCGAATCCACTAAAGTGAGCTAGAAACTAAAAATTCTTGCAAGGTAGAGCAAGAATAAAGGAAAAGGGGCATGCAGGGACTCAGCAGGAAAAGGATGATTTAAGTGGAGTGGAGGGAAGTTAAACCACAGACAGAGCAACTGATACTTGCATGCTTCGTCAGGTTTCCTCTGTAATGTAAAAATTGTGGGCAGAGCATTTTACAGCTGATTTGAATTATCACTGTTTGCTGCTGCTGCTAAGTCACTTCAGTCATGTCCAACTCTGTGTGACCCCATAGATGGCAGCCCACCAGGCTCCTCTGTCCCTGGGATTCTCCAGGCAAGAACACTGGAGTGGGTTGCCATTTCCTTCTCCATATCACTGTTTAAACTGTGATAATTAAAAGTTATCATTAAAAGTTAACTATCAAAGTTAAACATCTTTGGGAAAACATATTTTAGGTTAAAGATTATTTTGAGAATTCTGGCTGAGACAGAGAAATGTCACTTTCCTTTAGAAGATTATTCTTGGACCTTTCATTTAGTAGGGAGACATTAGCAGTAGAGGATTGAGTTTCATCTTAAATGAGCATCCCTATGACTTGGTAGCCATAATATAATTTCTTCCTTCCTCCCTATTTTTTACTCCTGATAAGGCAAATTTATTCTTTCTTCATGAAATAGTCAAGGTAAATTATGTGTTAATTATGCTTAATTATCCTTTTTTGAGAGACCTCTTGCTTTTGTTTTAATGTTCAGAATCAGTATAAAAATACTGAAATCATAATTGCATTTTAATTTGAGAACTTTATCTTGAATAACTCCATATAAGAACTTATTCTTTTAAAATATAAAAGCATCCAGATGTGGTTTTTCTCATTTTACCTACTAGTTGTCAGTTTCCACAGCTGCATAGTTGAACATTTATAGAAATTATGGGTTTGTTTGGGTTAAAACAAAGTAATGTATTATGTTCAGCACCTAATCCATATTTTTCATACATAAGCAGCTCTTAGTGATTAGTGATTGTTATTGATTTCAATTTCTAGGGCCCCATTTCTTAGGGTGCAGTGAATTAATTCTGAATTCTACCCTCCCATGTTTGTAATTTGTTTAGACTGACTTAATCACTGTGGAGAACAAAGCATATTGGTGGGGTGGAGCTTTTTTTGTGTGTGTTGAGTCCTTTTTAGAGTTACTGGATGTACTGGAATGTGAAGGATTAAACTCTGTGGCATGTTCTATATGGTCATTCATAGTGACCAAACTGATTTGGAATGTTGTTTTGTTGCTAACTTTGAAATGTGTTATTTTCTGAACAGAGAATGTTGATCTGAATAAATTGCTTATTATCCTTTATAAATATCTAGGATGAGATGAATTGTCAATCAGTGTAAATCTTATCTGACTCAATACTTTCTTTCATAAACACAGGGAGGAGGCAGTCCCAGGGTAACCTTTCAGGAATAAAAGACAGGCATTGCTGTGCAATTCAGAGGGTTATGTGGTAGCACCATCTTTGGAGCCTGTCACGGTAGGAAGTCATGTTTCAGAGACCTACAGCAAAAAGTCATATTTATTAATCATATTTATTAAGCTTTAATATGTCACTTAACTGGCTCTTCTGTCAACAGCTAGCCAGTTCCTCAGAGAGAGGCGAAAAGCTGTTCTTGTAGATTGTAGCTCCAGTTACTCCCTGACAATGGAGGCTGTGAGGACCACCTCCTTGGCAAAGTCTTTCCTGTCCCGTCCTCCACTTAAATTGATGATTGACTCCCTTGTACCCAATCGTTGCTTGAACATATTTAAGTAACTTGTCTCAAAGCATCTAAAAAGGGTTGCCCCATGTATCTCTCCTCCAACTGGCCTGTAAGCTCCTGGTTGGTTGCTGTTGCATCTGTGTTAGTGTCACTTAGAGCAGATTCTGGGAACTCAGGGTGGATCCTCGGTCTGTGTTAAGTGTTCATCACACTGTGGCTTGTGGAAAGTCCTCAACATTAACTGGTCCAGTTATATTTCTTATAACTGTTTTATTAGTTATATTTGTTCCAGGTGCTCTCTAGTTCTTCAATGAAAAACCTCTACCGAGGCTCATTCTACCCTGAATTCTATACTCCAATTCTTATTTCTTTCTCTGCTGCCAATGCAAATTATCTCCGTTTCCTTTATTTCTTTCAAGGAGCAATTCAAGTTTTTTCTTTCCATGAAGGTTTTTAAAGGTCTGTTTAATTTTAGTAGTAAATTCAGAAATCCAAGAAAAAAGTGAGAAGTGTTAACTAGAACTGCAAACTTAGAATTGGCCTGTTAAAATACATTACACTTTTAAGTAACAAAAACATATTTGTAAATATTTTCCTCTTAAAAATTAGAAGTTATGTTAATTTTGGTAAAATTCTAAATTTTTTTCAAATTTAATTTAGAACCTTGGAGAAATGGGAATTTGGACTAAAGCTTATGGAAAGAAGTCAAGAGGTGTGTTAAATTTTCAGGTTGTCATGAAAAAGGTGTCTTATTGCATCATATGTCATTTGATAACAATTTGAAAGGGATAAAGTTTGATCTTATTGTCCTTATTTGTAAAAGGATTTATTGGGCTTTAAAATTGGAAGTCATACATAGACTCCTTTTTCATCTTTCACCCACTTAAAATAAACCATCATAGTTTATTGAAAGTTAATGTGTATAGGAAAAATCCACAATGTCATTGACTTTTTTTTTTTTTTGAGAAAACTGTTCCTTCTTAGACTAAAGCAGAGGAGACTGTTTGAGCCTAGAACTGTTAGACTTTAGAATGCCGAAAATCGTGGTTGAGTTATAAAAGTTCTACATTTTCGAGTACTCTGTTGTTATTTTTCTTCTATATTGAGGCCATTGCTTAATTCTTTGTTCATTAATAGTATTGTTAAGGATGAAGGGAAAAAACATATTATTGAAACTAAAAGTTAGTAATTTGATTTGATTCTGAGTTTTAGAGTAATTTTATGGTGAATTGTTTTTAATACCTTTATGAACGAAATAGCATGAATGTTAATAGTAGTTTTGTGACATGTTATTATCTATTACACACACATACACTGCTACATGATATGTATATATATTTAACAATTTTATGCTTATGAGTTTGTAAATAATATACAATAGCACTGATTTTACATTTAATAGAATGTGGAAAACATACATTTTAAGGACAGAAACTTTTACGCTTATGCTTATTTTGCATATTATTGGTTGAACTTAATCTTTATTTAGTACTTTGTTATTTTTATGAAAGCTGGCTTGCTAGGTGCTGTGGGAGATATAAAATGAATTTCTTGCTCTTTAGGGACTCATAATCTTGGTGCTGTCAGAAGCACAGGATTTTAGAACATGAAGAGATTTGAGAGATTCTCCTCTCGTGGGTGGGGGCGCCAGTTGTGTGTGTTTAAGTAGTAATCCTTTGATTCTTGTCTACTTCAGTGTCTCCTGGACCCTGCTCCCCATTCTCCCAGACAAGTACTAATGCTATTTTTCATACAGGGTTAAGAGGAATTCTTCTGCTCTGTTTGGTAAGCAGGAAGACCTCGTTACAGGCCATTTTTTGGCTTGTTTTGTTTGCAGGCCAGTTTCTTAGTTCAGTATTTAAAACTATGAAGTCAAGATTATCATTTTAGTGGGTAGTAACTGGGTGGGAGGCTATTAAAAGTGTATTGCAAATGTATCACATGTATCATGTGGGTATATTTATATTGACATGTTATATAAAATGTATTAAAAGTTCATTTATGCAAAATTCTTTTTTTTAAACTGCAGTGAAAGAGTTTAGAAAACATGTGTCTAGTCTCTGTTTCTTCCTTGCTTTAAACTTAGGGAACAGCCATTGATCCTTTTATCACTGGTGCTGCTGCTGCTAAGTCGCTTCAGTCGTGTCCGACTCTGTGCGACCCCATAGACAGCAGCCCACGAGGGTCCTCTGTCTCTGGGATTCTCCAGGCAAGAATGTTGAAGTGTGTTGCCATTTCTTTCTCCTTTTATCACTAGATATATTACTTAATTCTTTTTGCTATGCTCTTTTGTTATCATGTTCAGTTCAGTTCAGTTGCTCAGTTGTGTCTGACTCTTTGCGACCACATGAATCGCAGCACACCAGGCCTCCCTGACCATCACCATCTCCCGGAGTTCACTCAGACTCACGTCCATCGAGTCCGTGATGCCATCCAGCCATCTCATCCTCGGTCGTCCCCTTCTCCTCCTGCCCCCAATCCCTCCCAGCCTTAGAGTTGTTATCATGACCTGACTCTAAGATAAAGTGTTTTCTATATAGTTAGAAATATACGCAGGTGACATTTTCCCACAGTACTAAAGATGTGCAGTGAGGTAGTATTTTCATTATACTTGCATGCCTCTGCGTAGAAATAAACACTTTGGTGGATCTGTTAAGCTGCAAGTATTGTTTATGATGTGCCTAGCTTGGTACCAAGATGTGATTTAAGCACCAAGAGAATTTGGATTATTTAATACTAGTACATAATAAAACTACTCATCAAATATTCATGTGGGCACATACAGAGGCATAATTGTATTCTTGTAATGCACAATATAAATACTAATATTGTCTTGGAGAATCAGCATGGTATGCTGAAGCCATGGTTTGGAAAAAGGCATTGTAGTATGTTTTTATCTGTGGGAATTACTGGCAAGTGTAATTGAGAGATTCTAAATACTGTAGTTGTTTACTTCACTTTTGAATTTGGTTTAAATATTTTTGGTCTTATATTTTTATAATGATTGAATTATGGTAGAAGTTTATAATTGTTTTGTAGATTTTAATTTATTTCTTAAAGATTTATTTTAAAAACAATTTCCCCTTGAAGATAATGTTTAAATATTTATATAAATAGAAACTTTATATAAACATTTATAGATATTTATACATTTATATAAATATTGTATTTAATATTTAAGTATAATGATAAAATTTTAAACAGAGAGATTAGTGGAATGAATGTTCATATACCCATTCTTCAGCTTCAACATTGATCAGCTCTTTGTTAATTCTATCCATTCCGTTTCCCCAGTTCCCACTTACTTTGATGCAGTTCCTCTGTCATACATATCATCTGTAAATATTTTAGGATGTGTTTCTGAAAGACAAAGACTTCTTTTTCTAGTCATAAAAAGTAGATTCTTAAGAATCTTTTTGAGGAATGTACTGAAGTTATGAACACTCAAATTGTGTTTGGGATGTTAGAGTGATATAAAGGAAAAGTGAACTTCTTTAAATAGAATAAATGGAAAAAGAAACACTTGAAAAGCAATTGTACCAAAACACAGCAGAAAAGTTACAATGAAAAAGCCAGTTAATATCTTTGAAGTACCCATGGAGAAAGGAGAGAAATTGGCAGCTTTGAACACTTAGTATGTGTCTATATTCTATAGAGGTCAGTAGGAAGTAAGGCCAAGTGTATTTCATACCATTTGAGATAGAAGTTCTGATTTTAGACTCTTTCTTGAGGGAAAAATCAAATATGTGTACAAAGACTGCCAATCAGGATATTCATTGCAGTTTTATTTATAGAGTGAAGAACTGAACCTTATGTTCAATACCAGTGGAATGATGAAATGCACATACTATATTTATAAAATTTTAACAGTATTTTGTAACCAGTAGAAACAGTAAAACTTAACACCAATTGTATAAAATGTTGAATGCATGTTGAAAGATATGAAAAAAATTAACCCAGATATTTACATGAATTAATACTGGCCATCTCTTGGTATTAGAATTATGAGTAACTGAATTTCTTCATTTTTTTTAGAAGTATTATAGATTTTATCTATCAGCATATGGGATATGAGTTAATAAATAATAATAATAACATCTGAGTACTTATGTCAAGCACCATTTAAGCACTTTTCATCCAAAAGTGAATTCTCATGATAGCCCTGAGAGGTTTTTATTATCTTTATTTTATAAATAAGGACATGGGCATAGAGACATTGACTGCCTTGACAATTTGAGTCTATCATTGTAAGTTTATTCTTTATTTCTAAATGTAGTTTTATCTCTAGTAATTGCAAAGGTACTATAAAGACTTTTGTTTTTCTACTTATTACTTAAAAATATATAGTGAATATTATGGCATATTAGTAAATGATTTGTAATTGATGGCTAACATTTCATCTAGTGACTATACCATGATTTTTTTTTTTCATTGTCTGTTTTTGTCCTGCCCCTCCCCTGCAGTATTCTGCTCATAGGAATAATTGTACAATGATACCTTTGTGAATAAATCTGTCTGCATTTCTGATCATCTTCCTAGAAAAGGCTTTAGAAGTAGAATTATTGGGTCAAAGAGCATAGACATTTTAAAGGCTTTTGATCCAGTTTATGAGGCTGCAGATAACAGATGATCATTCTTCCTTAAATTTAGAGAAATTATTTTGGTGCTATAAATTTCACAGAAATGGGTCAGCTAAACATCAGTGGGAGTTTGTGCTTTCATAGTTGCTCTTATAAAAGCAGGACCTCTCTTAAGTTTACAGACTATAAACAGAGAAAAAGAGAAAAGACACACTTTGGAGATGAAATTGTGGTCATTTACTTGCTCTGTGATCTTGTCTAGCTACTTCTTCATTTTTCTGAATAACTTAAAATTTGGATTAGCCTTGAGACCTCTTTACTATCAGTTGTTTCGTATAACATGTAAAATATATACACCGTATTTTCATAGTTTTCTTTAATGTTTGGTATTTTAGGACCTTAGGATCATAATTAGGTAATTTCCAATGTATAATTTTAAAAAATTATAGGTATAAAAAGCATAAGACATTGCTTAGAGACAGTAATAACCTTAGTTTTAGATGTTGTATTTTTAAGTAAAAAGCTTTTTACTAGTGGATCACTCTCTTCTTGTGAAAAGCAAGAATAAAAATTTGGGGGTCATTGATGATTTCTGTTAAGGTTAAAGGTTTATTGTGGTTTCTCTTGAGCATATATATCTTCTTGCAAGCACTGTGGGTGACTTCTGTGGAGACTTCAGCTGAAGAGTTGAGCAGGGGGAGTGGGAATTTTAACTCAAGAAGGTCCAGAGAATAAATAATGAAATCAGAAAGTTTACCTATGAAATTATTGAAGAGGTTAGGATCAGTTTTCTCCTGGAAAAACTAAAATTGATAAAGGATACTATCAGTAGTCTAGAAATTTGTTTGAGGTACAAATAGAATAAATAGAACACATTCTATTGAAATTTGAAGGCTTTAAGTATTTTAATGAGTAAGAAAAAGCACAGTTGGTTCTCTATCTCTATATCTTCCACATCTACAGATTCAACCAACCTTGGATTAAAATTATTCAGAAAAAAGTTCCAGAAAGTTCCAAAAGATAAAACTTGAGTTTACTGTTCACCACAGAATTAGCATTTTATTTATAATTATTTACATAGCATTTATGTTGTATTAGGTATTATATAATATAGAGAGGGTTTAAAGCATATAGGAGGATTTGCATGGGTTATTTATACATACTATAGACTTTTATATAAAAGACTTGAGCATCTGATGCTTTTGGTTTCCACAAGGAGTCCTGGAAACATTATCTACTGTATATAGAAGGATGACTGTATTACTTCTTAATACTATGAATAGTAAAATTATGACACTATTCACTATAAATGGCAGACAGAAAGTAAGCATTAGGAGGGTTTTTATCAGGGATTTTTAATCCATAATTAGTAATTGGAGTACAGAGGTTCATAACCCTGCAAGATTCACTGTGTTTTCATTTTGGAAGGAGAGGCCTCCAGCACTTTTTTCAGATTCTCAAAGGAAGGACTACAAAAAATTCAAGCTCATACTGGAAGGTAAGCCCTGTGAGCCTAGGGATTTTTGTCTCTTCTGTTCACTCTTCTGTCCCCGATTCTTGGCATATAGTTCTGCTCAATATTTGTTAAAGGTATGATTTTTATAAATTCATGTGTGGCATACATAGTTACAGCAATGGATTTTTTAGAAATTAGGGATGGGAGAAAATTCCAGATTTACTGACATGATGTCTTACTGGGCTGTTTCTACATTTGTCCAAAAATTTTCTTCTTATTTAAGTCTAAATGAGTAGGTAGGGCACTTATACGGAGAAGGCGATGGCACCCCACTCTAATACTCTTGCCTGGAAAACCCCATGGGCGGAGGAGCCTAATAGGCTGCAGTCCATGGGGTTGCAAAGAGTCGGACACGACTGAGTGACTTCACTTTCACTTTTCACTTTCATGCATTGGAGAAGGAAATGGCAACCCACTCCAGTGTTCTTGCCTGGAGAATCCCAGGGACGGGGGAGCCTGGTGGGCTGCCGTCGATGGGGTCACACAGAGTTGGACACGACTGAAGCGACTTAGCAGCAGCAGCAGCAGGGCACTTATATGATAGTTTTGTGATCTAGTTCTTTTTTTTTTTTTTCCTGTGCCAACAGAAATGCTGTTGAATGGGTTAGAAATACTATAGAAATGTAATGCTGTAGAAATGTAAAAGGAAAATTATTCTAAACAATACATGTTCATTCACCAGTTTACTAGAAAATGTACTTTGGGGCTGTGTCCTTATGATTCAGTGAATGAAACTGTTACAGAAACCTTCCCTTTGAATTTGTGAATGGAAAATTTTCCTAATTGTTTTCATTAAGACAAGTAGTATGATAACTGTTATTTTCGCTAAAAATGTAAAATCAACAAAATATAGAAAAATTTACCTGCAGAGAACATTGCTTTATCAGCAAGAGATTTAGATTTTTGCAGTGAGCCCAATTATTCTAGCTCAGTGCCATTATACAGCATTTTTAGCAGGTGATATTGTATAATCCATGCTTGCATTAGTCAGCATCGTAAGTTTCCATACTTCTTAAAAGTTGAAATAAAGAATGACAGAAGATTAAAATGCAGGTTTGTTTTAGATATTGTAAAAATTAAAACATTTATAAAGTAAGAGAAAAAATGAATTTCTAAAAATTAGTGTAGTGGAGTCAGTGTTGATTTATGAATCATTAATTTTCTTTCTTAATTAAAGGGATGACTATAAATTCTTTATTTTAATAACTTTTGTCAGTCAGACAAAGAGGATAATTTGAGTAATTATTTGCTGCCTACACTTGAGTCTTTGTGCATAGATTTTTCACATCTTCCATAATCTTTGGCAGATTAAAAAATATTTCATTTTCCATTTTCTGTACTTATTTTGCCATTATAGATAGGAGCTATGATTATTCTAATTTATTTGAAAATCTTTGCATCATTTTGGTCTTTTGCATCATTTAAAGAGGTCTTTCAATATTCCCAGAATAATTTTAATAGAAAGACTGAAGTTTTCTGTTATAGATTTAATATCTTACATTGTGGTTTCTTTCTTTAGTTGAAATATGATTGAATCTTTAGGTCACCACACTTTCCAGTATTCAAGTGTAAGTACAAAATATATATTAAAGTGAAATTTAGGATTTCAAGTTGGAATCTATGAAGTAATTTAGCTTAGTCTTTTGACTCAGTGGTATAACCCTTTCTATAGCATTTCTAACAATCTTTACCTAAAAACTCAGCAGGAACTCCATTTCTTTATGAAGCAGGTTTTAAATGAATTATATAATAATTAAGTTATTCTTTTTATTATATTGAGCTCAAATCTACCTTGTGCTTGGAACCATAGCTTCTTGTTCTCCTTTTCAGATTATGAAGTATTCCAAGCCTGTAAATATTGAGAGTACTTACATTGAACATCACTGAAACTCATTTTTTCTTAATTTCTGCTCTATTTGTTTAAGATTATAGTTTTATGTATCAATGTATATCAGAGATTTTTATGTCAGAAGTTTTACTACAGTTAGGGTACATTAGATTTGTGGCATTTCTTTTCTTCATTATTCTTGTAATACTTTTCAGAAAGGAAATGAGGTTAATATGTTACCTGAGCACCTATTCAACTTTCTCTTTTACTTTCTAGACTAAAGTGAAACAGAGTTGTCCCTGAAGGACCTCATTTGATCTGAGAATCCTTCCAAGCAGAGCTGGGCCACTGTTCTCTTTATTACACATGGAAGGTTCTAGATCATTAGTCTTATTGCTGATTTAAAGCCTTGAATCTTTAAAGCTTGTGCTATTTGACTAATTTACAGTCTTCTGTTCAGTGTTGTCAAATGCCATCTGACCTCCTTAAGTCACTCTTGAGCTTATTCTTTTAAAATAAGAAACAACAGGATCGGTCATGTGCGTACCACGACCGCAGTTACCTGACCTCTCTGACCTTGACCGTCTCAAAAGTAGTAGTATAGAAGCAGTAATAAAATCTATTCTTTTCAGGGCTTCCCCAGTGGTCCAGAGGTTAAGACTCTGCCTTCCAGTGCAGGGGCTGTGGTTTCAATCCCTGGTCGGGAAACTAAGGACACACGTGCTGTGGAATGTGAACCCCCCCCAAAAAAACTACTCTTCTTATAGATAAAGTATTCTCCAAATTAATCAAGTGAAATGAAAATAAAAGCTCCATTTTAGGTAGTCTATATGGAGAGAAGATAAAAGTACAATTGACCTGCCCCCCCCCAAAAAAAACCCCCATCACCACCAACAAAAAAACCCCAAACTACCCCTGAACAAAACAAAAATAGTATAAATTTCATTAAATACAGACTAGTACATGACTGCTCTGCTCACTGTAGGCAAGAAATGATATGCTGTTTGTCACATAAGTTTTATTTGCTTTGAGGGAGAAATGATTCCATGAAACTAAGATAAAGTATCAAAAGTTATGGTGGGATTGTAGATAACCATGTTGTTAACAGATGCAGAAATATTTGGTGGGGCAGTTAAAAATTCGTAAGTCTGAATGATAATTGATAATAAACAAGTACATCTATATTAAATTAGTAGTTTCGTATTTACCAGTTTGGGGCTTCAGAGATTTGGTTTTAGTCATGATTTAGCTGATTATGCTTGTGAATAAATGAAATATTTTTATATTTTTCTAACTTGGCTAAAGGAATTTCAGATTAAGAACTTTTAAGTACACAATTAATATTTTACAAAATAGTTCTTTCTTTTGGGCTGGGAATTAAATTCATTAAACAAGAAAATAGTAAGAAACAGGATGTGATTTAAAATGAGGTTGATTTGTGGTTCAATGACAAGTTAAAAATGTGGCCTATTGAAAAATGCACAACCTTTCATGGTACTAAAAACATGAAATGTATTTGATTGCATGTGAGGCCTTATATGCAGTTAAAGGATAACTCCTTTTGGTCATTGGTTTCATTCTTAGTAGTCATCAAATTATTACATATAAGGTATAATAGTTCATAATCCAGCACCTGCTCAGAGTTATTATAGTTGGACTTTGAAGAATGTGCACCATAAACACTGTCGGCAGATGGAATAATATTAGGCCTAGTGGATATATGAACTATTTTGCAAATCTGATTATTTTGGTGAATAAAATGAAAATGGATTTAATTTATTATTGAACAGTTAGGGTATTGATGTATTTGTTCAATTTTTGTCTAGTAAAAGCTTTGTTTGTTGCTGCAAAGAGAAGAATGGAGGGGGAAAAAAAACAACTGTAGATTAAAAGGGATTTAGGAGAAACAGTAACAATTGCCTGTATGGATTTTGTTTAGCTTTGAATTAGACACTTATGAGACAGTTGGAGAAATATGAGCACTGATTGGTAGTTGATGTAATAAAGAAATTATTGTGAATTAATTGTGGATATTATAATGATACTACCTTATGTTTATAAAAGCAAATCTTTGTCTTAGAAAGAGACATACAGAATGGTCTACAGATAAAGTGGTATAATGCCTGGAATTTGCTTCAGAATGCCCCAGAGTGGTGGGATAGAGGTTGAGGGGTGGGTGAAGACGTAAATGCAGTAGGATTGGCCATGAGTTGATAAGGGTGGGTTTATCATAATAGTCTCAATAATTTTGTATTAGTTTGAAAATTGTCATAATAAAAACTTAGAAAAAACATAACACTAATTGAAAGAGGATAACTGTAGCACCTAGTGACCCTGCAATATAATATATGCATAAGTAAGGGTGGATGTGAGTCACACACAGATGTACTTATTATAAACATGTCTAATGTATCAATCTCATATTTTGTTTTTCTTCAGAGCTGAAGCCATTATTTAATCTTGGATGATTAACACCTAACTGCTTAATTCTCAAAACTGCTCAAGAGTCCCACAGCCAGGATTAGATGATCCAGCTTACCGCCAAGAAGTTCTTGTCTTGAATTCTACGGTAAGATTATAATAAATATTCTAAAGGTGAAATAGTGACTTACAGGTCTCAAAAGATTTTTAAATGCTGTCTTTGAGTGACTACCCCTGTTAGTTATAATTTATAACTGCTATAATTTCTTAATTCTTTAACTGTTACAGCAAGAGTTCAAAGTTTTGATAATCAACCAAAGATCTTAGAAATAGCTTTATGGCATTTCGCCATCATAGATTCAGCTGGTAATGGATATTGCAGGCCCATGCTTTATACCTCGCTATTACATCTCAGGGACGGTCCTCCAAAAGCTGACACTGAAAAGGAGTTTGACTCCTAGATGTTTATTAGGAATCCACACCTGCAAAGAAAGGACGTTATTGGACAGAAGAAATTGAAGCGTATTGCAGGCTCAACAAAACCTTGGCCAAGCCAAACAGGGAGTCTTGTAGTTGTGAGAGTTAAGCTTCCTGGGGATGAAGATAAATCCTTAGTGTGTTTGCTTCATGCACAGGCTATTAAAGAAGCCTCTCAGCAAACATTTGTTGAAAGAAGGAAATCTGAAAAAAAATCTTGTGGTCTCTCCTATATCACCTAATCCTTGCCCTTTCTTTTTCCAACTGAAAGTGTGGTTTAGAACAGTGAGGTTAACAGTGACGTGTGTGGTTGTCTTGTATATCATGAACAAACATGAAGCTAACTTGCCCTCATAATCAGCATGTTTGTTGCGTACTACTGTATTCCTGGGCGCCACAGATAAGGAAGACCTACAAAGGGACCTGAGAAAAACAACACACATAAGTTTCAATGTGCTGGCTTCCATTGTAGCTCAGTTGGTAAAGAATCGGCCTGCAGTGTAGGAGATCCTGGTTCGAGGAGAAGGGATAGACTACCCACTCCACTATTCTTGGGCTTCCCTTGTGGCTCAGCTGGTAAAGAATCCGCCTGCATTGTGGGAGACCTGAGTTCAATCCCTGAGTTCGGAAGATCCCCTGTAGAAGGGAAAGGCTACCCACTTCAATATTCTTGGAGAACTCCATGGATGGGGTTGCAAAGAGTTGGACACGAGGGACTTGAACTAAGTTTTAAAGAACAAGAGACCATATCAGTAAAGAGGAAGCAAACAAAAGGCCAGCATGGATCTAGAGGGCATTATGTTAAGTGAAGTAAGTCGGACAGAGGAATACAAATGCCATGTGATTTCACTTATATGTGGAATCTCAAAAACAAAAAAAGTAACACAAATAAATCAGAAATAGCTCATAGACACAGAGAACAAACAGGGGCTTGCCAAAGGGGAGGGCATGGGGATATGGTTGAGATAGGGTGAGGGAGATCAAGAGGTACAAATTTTTAGTTATAAAATAAGTCATGGAGATGTAATATATGGCATAGGAATATAGCCAGTAATATTGTAGTAATGCTGTGTGTGTGACAGGTGGTAACTAGACTTACCATGGTGATCACTTCATAATTATCCATATAAAAATCTCGAATCACTATCTTGTACACCTAAAACTAATAAAATATTATAAGCCAGTTGTCCTTCGGTTTAAAAAATATGAATGAGGTAAGATGGAAAAACAAAAATAAAAACCTGGGAAGATACAGGGATAACTTCTAGGTTATTAAAGGACATGGATTATGGTTCTAACCAGTTTGTTTTTGCAGTTTGTTGGCAATAGGATGATCATATATGAATTTTTATCCTTCTGTGCTCCAGGGTTAAGAGAGAATCTACTTCTGAGAAGGATTTTTTTAAAGTCAGTGTTTCTTTCTAGTTGGTATAGTCTTGCTTTAGGGCAAGAAACTTGAGTCCTTTACTTGGCCTCCTTGTTTTTTTTTTCCTCCTTTTTACTGTAGAATTCCATGAGACAGGATTTGCATGAATAAATCCTCTAAATTTCTTCTGAACCTTAATAATATATTAATGCTTTATGTATAGAGGATTTTTACTTAATATCTTTTAAATGAATGAAATAGAGAATAATTGACTTCATTATCAATGTTAAGGATTAAAAACTCATCTATTCAGACCTTGGTGGCTCAGATAGTAAAGAATCTGCCTACAATGCTGGAGACGAACCCTGGATTGGGTAGATCCCCTGGAGGAGGGCATGGCAACCCACTCCAGTATTCTTGCCTGGAGAATCCCCATGGACAGAGGAGCCTGGCAGGTTATATACTCCATGGGGTCACAAAGAGTCGGACATAACTGAGCGACTAAGCACATCACAATTCAGACCAGAAATTTACTTGTTTTTATATTATAGCAATTTCCTTGATATCTGTGTAGACAACCTTATGCTTCATCTTTTAATATATGTAGATCATTCTCTTCCTACTGAGTGCTGGAAGAAAAAGATTGTGTTTCACTAAATGAATCAGGTTTTTTTTTTTTTTTTCTCTTAAGTGTGTATCCTTCAAAGTTATCAGTTTGACTACTTAGGGAAGTTTATGTCTTATCTGTTCAATTTGTTTGTTTTCATTTCTTTTTTGGTCACTTAGTAACCCCACCAGAGGGCAGGCAAAGAAAGGGAGAAAAGAAGATATTAAAGTGCACAAAGTCTTATTTAGTACCTTTCACTGGCACATTTTATCATGCTTCTGGATTACAATAAGGCAGTAGGATCAGTTACTTTTGCTATTTTAAAATATTTAATAGGATGCTTAGTTATTTGGAAATAAATTATGTAAGGTTGATTACTGGGTTTATTGAATTAAATATTTATACTTTAAACTGTTTAATTTTATTTTCTTAGATTCATATATTTTAAATTATCAAATTTTTTTTTTTTTTTTAGTAATTCATCCCAAGATTTCCTTTGCTACTTTAGATAACTTATGACTTTAAGATTATAACTTATGATTGATTATAATGAACAAGTTTTTTTGGTGTGTGTTTAAAAGTACATTCGTACAGATTGGTAAAGAATCTGTCTGCAGTGCAGGAGACCTGGGTTTCATTACTGGGTCAGGAAGATTGCCTGGAGAAGGAAATAGCAACCCACTTCAGTGTTCTTGCCTGGAGAATTCCCATGGACAGAGGAGCCTGGAAGGCTACAGTCCATGGGGTTATAAGAGTCGGACATGACTTGGTGACTAAACCACCACCACCACAGATATATTAGAAAAGATAAACTTTTAAATGAAACAACCACCAGAAAGTAAAGCAGAACCACAGCAGCAGAAAATAAAATAAAAATAAAAGTACATTGGGATGTTCATAATACAGTATAGTTTTAAATTACTCCTTTTCACCTTCTATAAAACTTGATCTTCCTGCAGTCTGCTAGTGAATTTCCGGAATGATAAGAATTATCTTTTGAGTTCAAGTTACTGTTTCACGTTTCAGCTGTTAAGTGTGTTTAAAAGTAAGACACACCTCAGACCAAAGTAAATTTGTCCTAACATTATCACAGTGTAGGTTTTCAAAGTCTAAACGTTAAACTAGATGGATGCTAAGCACTTTATAGTCTCAGTATTGCTGTTACCACCCATTGTACATGTACTTGTATATGTATATATGAAGTGTAGTTTCACAGTTGGTAGCTGTTTGACTTCTTATCAGTATGAACAGCAAATGTCCTAAAAATCAGCTTCAAAACAGCTGGTAGTTGACCCACCTAAGTTCATATGACGTTTCTTTGCTCTTTGACACAAAGAGTGGACCTAACCTTCTCATCGAGGAAGGTGGTACAAATACTTGTCTGTGTACCTGTGGGTCCAGTAATGTAGAAAAACCTTAATATGGAATTTTTGAAAAGAGTTGTTCCTCCTGTTGTTTCGGGAGATATGGTTTTGGGCCCTGTAGAGAGTTTTCAGGAAAGTTCTCCAAGATTACTGAAATTGAAACGTCTCGGTTTGCTTTCATCAGAGAAGACAGAAGATCAGGAAGGTGGAACCCATTTCTGTCACAGTCATTATGACAAACACCAACATCAACAAGTAGGTAAAGTAAAGATGTGTTTTCAATCCTTTAATAAAAAGTATTTTAGAAAAGTAAAATTATTTTTACAAGTATGTATTCTAGTGAGCATAAATCTTTGAAAATTAAGTTTAAATATTAAAAAAAATTTTTAATAGAGTAAATGTACAGTTGGCATAAATGTTTGTAGTATCCGAAATTTTGCTTAGGATTTAGATGGAGAAATACTGATTGCTTCAAGTTGAGATGGAGAAATATTGATTGCTAAGCCATTAATGAAGTTAACAGTTTAGTGATTGTGGAAAATATTTTTATTATGCTTATTGACAAAAATGTTATTGTTACAACCTATAGGATATATAAGTGAAAAAGAAGATACTGAGTTTTATCTATCGCTACAGAAATCACTTTTTTTTAAAGTTCCATTCTTTTGTTCTAAAAGATAAAGAGTATTTGAGGTGAACTATAAAAAAAAAACCAACCCACAACTTTGAATATAATTGTGATTATTTTGTGTCACAATACCTTTGTTTCATATAATTCTGCAGTTGAGTATAATGCATTTTAAAGTTTGAGAGCATGGTACTCATGTGTTAGGAGAACAATCAGATTTGCATATAGTAGCTAGAAAATATTTTTTTAAAAAAGAAAATCTTTAGGAAGATGAAGAAAAATGCCTGCTTTAATATTTTGATTAAAACACTTTAAGATATTAAAATGTTCTTTATGATTATTGATTTTTATTATAGGGAATACTTAATTGCTCATATAAATTAACATAATATTTAGTAGAAAGAAAAGATTTTCTCTAAATTCTTTGAAAATTTCATATATATTCTTACAGCTGTTTTCCATGTATATTTAATATGTATTTATGCATTTTATTTATATAATTCAAAAATTATATTTATCTAAATTGTTTTGATACTCGCTTTTTCATTTAATGCATCATAAACATTTTTCTGTCTCATTTAAACTGTGCACTCCATTGTGTGATACAGTAGTTTATTCAATCAGTCCCTTATTGATGAACACTTAGAGTGACTTTAGTTGTTAATTATTAGAAGTAATTATTTAATAAATATCCATTTATTTTTTATTCATTTATTGTATTACTTTATGCCTTTGTATGATTGCTTCTTAGTATAAACTTCTGTGTGCCTTGAAAATTTTGATAGACAATGCCAAGTTACCTTTCAAAGGTATTTCAGTTTAAGCTCCCCAGGGCAGTATCCCTGTTTCTTTGTATCCTCCTTAACACTATTTCTTGTCAGTTTGAAAAATAGAGTCATATTTAGATGAAACCATACTTTCTGTTAAAATATTATGTAGAAGAAAAGAGAAGGAACTTTTAAGAAGAAATAAATATTGATATCTAGAATGTACTGGTAGTAGAAGTTAGATTTTTTATACTCTTCACTCATTTGAGTGTATAAAATGGAGGTGAGACCACTTCAGTTCAGTTCAGTTCAGTTCAGTGTCAGTCGTGTCTGACTCTTTGCGACGCCATGGACTGCAGCACGCCCGTCTTCCCTGTTCATCACCAACTCCTGGAGCTTATTCAAACTCATGTCCATTGAGTTGGTGATGCCATCCAGCTACCTCATCCTCTGTCGTCCCCTTCTCCTCCCGCCTTCAATCTTTCCCAGCATCGGGGTCTTTTCAAATGAGGCAGTTCTTTGTATCAGGTGACCAAAGTATTGGAGTTTCAGCTTTAGCATCAGTCCTTCCAATGAATATTCAGGATTGATTTCCTTTAGGATCGACTGGTTGAATCTTCTTGCAGGCCAAGAGACTCTCAAGAGTCTTCTCCAACACCACAATTTAAAAGCATCAATTCTTTGGTGCTCAGCCTTCTTTATAGTCCATCTCTCACATGCATACATGACTACTGGAAAAACCATAGCTTTGACTAGACGGAACTTTGTTGGCAAAGTAATGTTTCTACTTTTTAATATGCTGTCTAGATTGGTCATAGCTTTCCTTCCAAGGAGTAAGCGTCTTTTAATTTCATGGCTGCAATCACCATCTGCCATGATTTTGGAGCCCCCAAAATAAAGTGACTCTTAATTTCAATTAAAATCTGTGAATCATTCAGCAGTTAGTTTTGTGTTCAATAATGCAGATATGCATAAATAAGCAATATGAATATGTTAGTATATGCAGTTATTTATGTTATTAGAAATTTAGTCTTTAGCTTTCAATCTTGAATCATTTAATTGCTTTCTTCACTGTCAGTTCAGTTTAGTCGCTCAGTCATGTCCGACTCTTTGCAGTCCCACGGGCTGCAGTACTCCAGGCTTCCCTGTCCATCACTAGCTCTCAGAGCTTGCTCAAACTCATATATAAGGGACCTGTGTTTAAATGTAATATCCTATGCCCATTAGTTTAATACGGCTCCTTTTTTATTTTAAAAGACTATTTTACATATTTTTGGATATAGTATATATGTTATAAATTATAATAATGAGATTTTATAATTTATATTAATTTGCAAAAAAGCATTCGATTTGCCAGTTAAAAGACTTTCCTTACTGTATATCTTTTTTACCAATCAGTCAAAATAAAGCAAAATTATGGAACTGAAACAACTGAAGAATCTGTTGTTTGACGTTTCAGAGGCTACAGGTCCTTTGTGGAATTGCTCTTACCTCGTTTTTCTCTTCAAAAATAAATCTCAACTTTAGGAAATGGTTATTAAAATTAATTTAATGGACTTTTTGGCAATATCTGTAAAAAGATTTGGTTTCTTAAATTTCTCTTTATCAATAAAGTCCTTTTCTTAATCTCAAAATTTGATACTATGTTTTACACCAGTCTATGCACATGATTAACACCAGTCTACACATTGATTACTTGTAACTCAGCATGAATAAATTTTACCTCCTGTTTGCTGGTGGTTCTGGGATAGAGATAATGCAATAGTTTATTCAGAAGTGATACAAAGAACTGGGTACAGTTCTTTTAAAGGGTGTTACAGTTTTGCTTATTTAATGAAAGGAGAAACCAAGAGTATGAAAAGATTTCATATCAGTAGGGCAGAGAAGAAAGTACTCTTTTAGAGAAAAACTGGTATGTAATCTCATAGCTTTGTACTTGGGTCAGTTGGTTCCAACTTTTTTCATTGTTCATTCAAAATAAAAAAAGTTATTTCTGAGGAATTTAGACTGGATTTGATCAATCATATGGATTGATAATTGTACTTTTGTGAGAGGACAAGTTGAGAATAAGTTTGCAGTATATAGAAATTGACCTTGTGTCTTTTAACTCCAGAAGTATTTATAGATGTTTATGGTTTCTTTAACAAAAATATGCATATTCGATATTTTGAAGAACATTTTTCTTTGCTTTTGATAAATTTTTTCATTTTTTAAACTTCCTCTAAACATTAACTGACCTGATGTTTTAAAAGTTGATAGAAATTCTCAAACAACCCACTGAATTTACCTAAAATCTTCTATTTCTCTGTAGAATATATTAACAATTGCTTGTAGTACACTGCACACCATTTAAATCCCCTGCCACCACTTCTGCTCCTAACAAGTTTAGTTGTGGGCTTACCGCGACTTGGGTTTTCAACCAGACTTGTTTATGCCAATTATACTTGTAATTGTGATCATGTATTTTAATTAGGTATTACATAACTCAGGAAAATCTGAGGCTGAAAAGAAAGTTATTTTGGTATAAACAAAGTTGAATACTTTGGTCATACTCTGCAGAAGTGAATTCCTCAAGAAAATTTGTTTTAAATTACACATAGGTCAGAGAAGTGTTCAAGAAGGATTTTGCCCTTAGAGCCCTTTAACTTCCTACTCCACTTTGAAGAAATTGAGACTGGGTTATCATAGATGATGTACATGGACTGGAATCTAGACGAGAAAGACAATAATTGAGTTATCAGCAAATTCACCTTAAGAGACAAGGACTTGGCACTACATCAGAAAGCTAGGGAATAAACATGGATTTTATGTTTAAGTTAAAACCTTTAGTAGACCTTTTGATTTTTCCCTCCTGATTCCTACTGTAATGGAGCTTTTTGATTAAATGATTAGCTAACAGTTATAACTTACAGTAAAGAGACTCTACTTTATATGGCTGTATAATGTTGTAAATTTGTTGTAACAAAGTAAATCATTTATTTGCTAACCTATTTCCTTAATGAGGAAAAGGAATTACAATTTTCCTGTGTTCATGTTATGTAATCTATTCATAAATCCTCAAATATCTGTATACTTTTTGTGTAGAGTCCTAATTATGTAATCAAAGGCTGATTTTCTGATAGATATTATTCATGCCAGTTCTACTAATATTAATATTTATCTTCAGGCATAAGAGTTGGTGGGGAGAAAATGTGCTTCACTGATTCAGAATATACTACAGTGTTGACTGACCACTGAAGGAGAATGAATGTTAGGCATAGTTATGAGTCAGATCCTAAGAATCAGGCAGTGTGTTTTCACAGGCTTCTGTTGTAACAGCTGCAAAATCCTTCTATCTCCAGGGTTGGGTTATTTTTATTCAGATGGAATCAACCTTAATTTTGTTGTTGTTCATTCTGTTTATAGTCAAGAAGTGAGTGTAAATATATTATGGCTGACTTTTATAATTCACCAAGAACAGAGATAATGAGACATTGAGCAGAATTGAGTATGTATCAACATTATTTGAGCACCTTATTATTCTGGGTCTTGTTTTCTTGCTTTAATTTACCAATTACTTAAATGGTCTCATTTGTCTACCCATTTAATGCATACCTCTCTCTTTTTCCCCTCAAATAAAATATAAGTTGAGCATTGGACTTTGCTCTGTCTACTGATGTGTTTCAGGGTTTGGAATATAATAGTTGCTCAATAAATATTGGTTAAATAACCAGATGTTGGAGAAGGCAATGGCAACCCACTCTAGTACTTTTGTCTGGAAAATCCCCTAGACGGAGGAGCCTGGTAGGCTGCAGTCCATAGGGTTGCTAAGAGTCAGACACGACTGAGCGACTTCACTTTCACTTTTCACTTTCATGCACTGGAGAAGGAAATGGCATCCCACTCCAGTGTTCTTGCCTGGAGAATCCCAGGGACAGGGGGGCCTGGTGGGCTTACATCTGTGGGGTCGCAAAGAGTCGAACATGACTGAAGCGACTTAGCAGCAGCAGCAAGCAGATGTTATCTAAGTCCTCATGAAAATCCTGTAAGATATGTTGTTACACAAAATTTTAGAAGTTCAGGAAGGCTTAACCAAATTATTTGAGGTTTCTTGGCTACCAAGTGATACAGTAATGTCACTGTCCTTTTACTCTACATCATGGCTGTGTTTGATATTTTTGAATCTTTATGTATGAGATATTTTTTAAAACACTAGTGTATCTGTCAAGATCTATTGTTCCACTAAGGAACACGTACTTTTTTCTTTTGGTGCTTTCATTTTAATTAAGAGCGATATTTCAGTAGGAAAATACTGTAATTTTGGTGTATCTGCATCTCTTTCAGATCCTTTGTTGCACTTTAATGAACAGTTGATAATTATTTTTATAACACTCTGGTTAGGTAAGCTGATTAAGTATATAGCTGTTTCACATGACTTTAATAAAAACAATTGAGGCTCACATTAAGATACCATTTTCATTTCATTACAAAGTGTTAATGACTTCATGGAATATAAACATTTAAATAGAACGCTGGTATATCTCTCTTGAGGTGTTCAGCATAGTTCCCGAGGAGGAAGAAATCAAAATGTAGCACTAGTTATAAAATTCCAAATGCTTTTTGGTTGAGTTTTAAGGAGTTGAACAGTTTTATGAAGACCTACAAGACCTTCTAGAACCAACACCCCAAAAAGATATCCTTTTCATTATAGGGGACTGGAATGCAAAAGTAGGAAGTCAAGAAATATCTAGAATAATGTGCAAATTGGCCTTGAAGTACAGAATGAAGCAGGTCAAAGGCTAACAGAGTTTTGCCAAGAAAATGCACTGGTCTTTGGGAACACCCTCTTCCAACAACACAAGAGAAGACTCTACACATGGACATCACCAGATGGTCAACACCAAAATCAGATTGATTATATACTTTGCAGCCAAAGATGGAGAAGCCCTATACAGTCAACAAAAACAAGACTGGAAACTGTGGCTCTGATCATGAACTCCTTATTGCCAAATTCAGACTTAAATTGAAGAAAGTAGGGAAAACCACTAGACCATTCAGGTATGACCTAAATCAAATCCCTAATGAATATTCAGTGGAAGTGAAAAATAGAGTCAAGGGATTAGATCTGATAGAATGCCTGATGAACTATGGACAGAGGTTCGTGACATTGTACAAGAGACATTGATCAGAACCATCCCCAAGAAAAAGAAATGCAAAAAGGGAAAATGGTTGTCTGAGGAGGCCTTATAAATAGCTATGAAAATAGAGAAGTGAAAGGCAAAAGAGAAAAGGAACGATATACCCATCTGAAAGCAGAATTCCAAAGAATAGCAAGGAGAGATAAGAAAGCCCTCCTCAGTGATCAATGCAAAGAAACAGAGGAAAACAATAGAATGGGAACGACTGGAGATCTCTTCAAGAAAATTAGAGATACCAAGGAAACTTCATGCAAAGATGGGCTCAATAAGGGACAGAAATGGTATGGACCTAACAGAAGCAGAAGATATTAAGAAGAGATGGCAAGAATACACAGAAGAAATGTACAAAAAGATCTTCATGACTCAGATAATCACAGTGGTATGATCACTCACCTAGAGCCAGACATCCTGGGATGTGAAGTCAAGTGGGCCTTAGGAAGCATCACTATGAACAAAGCTAGTGGAGGTGATGGAATTCCAGTGGAGCTATTTCATATCCTAAAAGATGATGCTGTGAAAGTGCTGCACTCAATATGCCAGCAAATTTGGAAAACTCAGCAGTGGCCACAGGACTGGAAAAGGTCAGTTTTCATTCTAATCCCAGAGAAAGGCAATGCCAAAGAATGCTCAAACTACCACACAGTTGCACTCATCTCAGATGCTAATAAAGTAATGCTCAAAATTCTCCAAGCCAGGCTTCAGCAGTACATGAACCATGAACTTCCAGGTGTTCAAGTTGTTTTAGAAAATGCAGAGGAACCAGAGATCAAATTGCCAACATCTGCTGGATCATGGAAAAAGCAAGAGAGTTCTACTTCTGCCTTATTGACTACATCAAAGCCTTTGACTGTGTGGATCACAACACACTGTGGAAAATTCTTCAAGAGATGGGAAAAGCAGATCACCTGACCTGCCTCCTGAGAAATCTGTATGCAGGTCAGGAGGCAACAGTTAGAACTGGACATGGAACGACAGACTGGTTCCAAATCAGGAGAGGAGTACGTCAAGGCTGTGTATTGTCACCCTGCTTATTTAACTTCTATGCAGAGTACATCATGAGAAATGCTGGACTGGATGAAGCACAAGCTGGAATCAAGATTGCTGGGAGAAATATCAATAACCTCAGATATACAGATGACACCACCCTTATGGCAGAAAGTGAAGAAGAACTAAGAGCCTCTTGATGGAAGTGAAAGAGGAGAGTGGAAAAAAGTTGGCTTAAAACTCAACATTCAGAAAACTTTCAAGATAATAGTATCTGGTCCCGTCATTTCATGGCAAATAAATGGGGAAACAATGCAAACAATAAGAGACTTTATGTTTGGGGGCTCCAAAATCACTGCAGATGGTGACTGTAGCCATGAAATTAAAAGACACTTACTCCTTGGAGGAAAAGTTATGACCAACCTGCTGCTGCTGCTAAGTCGCTTCAGTCGTGTCTGACTCTGTGCGATCCCATAGACGGCAGCCCACCAGGCTCCCCCGTCCCTGGGATTCTCCAGGCAAGAACACTGGAGTGGGTTGCCATTTCCTTCTCCAGTGCATAAAAGTGAAAGTGAAGTCGCTCAGGCATGTCCGACTCTTCGCGACCCCGTGGACTGCAGCCTACCAGGCTCTTCCGTCCATGGGATTTTCCAGGCAAAAGTACTGGAGTGGGGTGCCATCGCCTTCTCCGTATGACTAACCTAGACAGCTTATTAAAGAGCAGAGACATTACTTTGCCAACAAAGGTCCGTCTAGTCAAGGCTATGGTTTTTCCAGTGGTCGTATATGGATGTTAGAGTTGGACTCTAAAGAAAGCTTAGCGCTGAAGAACTGATGCTTTTGAACTGTGGTGTTGGAGAAGACTCTTGAGAGTCCCTTGGACTGCAAGGAGATCCAACTAGTCCATCCTAAAGGAAATCAGTCTGAGTGTTCATCGAAAGGACTGGTGCTGAAGTTGAAACTCCAATACTTTGGCCACCTTATGTGAAGAACTGACTCATTTGAAAAGACCCTGATACTGGGAAAGATTGAAGGTGGGAGGAGAAGGGGACGACAGGGGATGAGCTGGTTGGATGGCATCACCTCCTCAATGGACACGAGTTGGAGTACTCTGGGAGTTGATGATGGACAGGGATGGATAGCCTGATGTGCTGCAGTCCATGGGTTCACAAAGAGTCAGACATGACTGAGCAACGGAACTGACTAGTGAAGAAGTGACTAGTGAAGAATGGGGGATGCTAACTATTACTAACTGGATTTTCTTAATAAGTGACCTTTTTAGTTTTGTTTTTGTCGAACCATTGCTCTCAGTGGTTAGATTTTATGTCACTTGAATAACTTGCTTTTGTTTGATACAGCCTGTATTGGGTAGAGGAATACCATGGCAGACCAGCTTCCTTTAAGATGGGAATGAGATGAGTAAAGAGTATTCTAAGTGTTCATCAAAGACTAGATTATTAATAGGGAATTTAGAGAAAGTCTTGTGAGAAAATCGAGATGAAGTTTTTCTTTTGCCATTTCAAATGCTAATAGACCAAAAGAGATGGAGAATCCTTTGAAATTCAGATGTCACTAAAAGATTGTTGGGCGCAGTAGAGTCATGGAAGAACCTGAGCTCCAGGTCATTTTCAGTCTGCTTTAGAATTTCTGATTTGACCCAAATGATAGCTTATTTTCATATGTAAGTGTCTGAAGGAGTTCACAAATTCTTTTTTATGCAAATGGGATTTGGAAGTGCTGAGCTTTTCATTGTTGTTATTTTTCAGTATCTAAGCCATGTACAACTCTTTGCGACCCTGTGGACTGCAGCACGCCAGGCTTCCCTGTCCACCATTTCCCTGAGCTTGCTCAAACTCATGTCCATTGAGTGAGTGATTCCTTCCAAACAATTCATCTTCTGTCCCCCACTTCTCCTCCTGCCCTCAACCTTCCCCAGCGTCAGGCTCTTGTCCTGAAATCAAGTAGGACTGCTTCCTTAAGTGGGCCTTTGGTTACTTTTCAGGCAGTACTTATGGAAGGTTGTAGGAGAAATCTTGTGGGTGGTTACTTTCAAGCCTTCTCTGAGTCTATGAGAATTCTTATGATAGAGAAGTGATATTGGAAAGACCTCCAAGTGTGAGAGGAGAGAGGCAGTGAAGTCTTGAGAACAGAGTCGAGTGGGGGCTTTGATCTAACCTGAGCTGAGCTCCGCTGGTGACTGGCTATGTGTCCTTGAACAGGCTACTTAATCTCTCTAGGCCAGTTGACTTCACCTGTCAATTTGAATGATATTTTCTATGTAGCATTGTTTTTAAGATTACCAAAAATGGCAATGAAATTGATACACAGTTCCGTACATGGTGGCTACTATTGTTTACAAAGAATTTTGGATTTTTGACTTGGAGGTAGATGAATCAGTTTAGCTAGAATTTATCTTTGGAGCATTCCATCATAGAAAGCATTCTAGGAATTTGGACCTAGGTCTTTCATTGTGCATAATTCTGAACCATTTTAGCATGTGATTTATAGCTTCATGACAGATCATGGGAGCTTGGGTTGCAACACCTTCTCCTGTGCTTTCCTTCTTTGTCTATAATGTGCACTCTTCCAAATAGCTACAGCCAAATGGTCTTGTGATTCAGATATGAAGGTTTTTAGAAGTTGGTATAACAGTATTACTTCAGTAGTTTCTCTTGGCTGGTTTTAAAGTTCACCTAAGACTTCTTAAGAAGGGTCATTTTGAACTGTCTCCTCAAATTACATGGATGTATATTTTTGAAAATCGGGGCAGTTAAATGTGGCTAGAATTAGGGGCAGTGTCTTTACTTCTTTGGCTTTTAGAAAGACTTTTAGAAGTCCGCCTGTAATGTCCTTTTAGAAAGGACTTGCAAGAAAATTAACTGAAGTGGAGATGTACCTGTTTCCATTTTTAAGAGGCCTGGAATGATTTCTTCTCTATCCCACTTTGTTGTTTTCCTAATCACAGAACTGATGTTGATGTAGTATAAACACTGGTATGGTGATACCGGTTGTTCAAACACTACAATTTCTACTATCAGTTGATATTCAGCTATAGCTACATCCCTTCCCCAAGTGTTCCTGCAGTCTCAGCCCTCCTGCCCTACCCCAGGACCCTCTTAGCCTTTACCTTCTCCAGGGGATCTTCCAAACCCAGGGATTGAACCCAGGTCTCCTACATTGCAGACAGATTCTTTACCAGCTGAACCACAAGGGAAGCCCAAGAATACTGGAGTGGGTAGCCTATCCCTTCTCCCAAGGATCTTCCCGACTTAGGAATCGAACTGGGATCTCCTGCATTACAGGTGGATTCTTTACCAACTGCGCTGTAAGGGAAGACCTTGACCACCTCAGGTTTCATAAACTAATCAGTGAGTCCTCGCCACACCAGGGTCCCTGGACCCACCTCCACTCTGAGGCTGGGCTGGTTACATTGTTCAGTTACAATACTTTCCTGGTGGCTATTTTGATCATCACTTCTGCTTATTCTCAGTTAGAGAAACAAAAGGCAGGAAATGGCGTGTCTAAGATAAAATAGTTGAAACAAAAGGGGATAAGAAAAATATAAACAAATATTAGAAATAATGCATAAAAAGATGAAAAATTGATAAAAAATAATATCCATATTGGAAGATTCTGAAAAAAGAATATAGAGGTTAAAACATGCACAGCAGAGCAGGTTAAGATGACTAAAGCTGAATGTAAATTTAAAATGTAACTAAAAGAATTATACTAGAAAGGTTAGACAAAAATAAAGTGTGCTATAAAGGGAATTCAGGAAGCAACATCCAAACCAAGGGTTAACTCCACCCACCTATAAGTTGTGGCCTTTGGGTTGAGGCAACAATCCATAGTTACAAGCTTCTAATCATGCTTACTTCCTGCAGCTGGAACTCGGTAGGGGGAATAGAAGTCTCTGTGTGGTTGTTTTTGGGGTTAGCTAGTTTCTGTCAGCCCTAACCTCAGTTAATTATTCTCTGTCTTTGTCCACTAGCTTCTGTTATTCCATTCAATATAAAAGTGTTGCTTCTTTTTCTAGGTAGTGAATTCTTTGAGAACTAAGTTGGTCCTATCTATGTGGGTAGCCCCAGAGCTTAGCCCCATGGCAGGCACTTAGTAAGCACTTATTAAATGTTGGTTGAAAGTTAAGAGTCTTCTGTCCTTTGATTCTTGTCCTTTATGTGCCAGAACAAGTTTTCACTTGTTATGGAGAGCTGCTGTCAGTTGCCATATTTAGCTCACTGACTTTTTCCTTCAAAACCATCTAGCACATTGCTCAGTGGGCAGTGGTTCCTGAGGCAAAACCAGCCTTCCATTAGTTTGAAAAGGAAAAAAGGTGGGGGAAAAAACACCTTCAAATCAAAGCAAAAAGTGATCTAGAATAGAGATTGGCAAGCTTTTTCTGGGAAGAGCCAGGTAGTAAATATTTTAGGATCTGGGGGCCCTAAGTCTCTGTCATAACTGTTTAGCTTTGACTCTGTAGAGCAAAAGAAGCCTGGATGGTGAAATAATGTGTGTGGCTGTGTTTCAGAACAAGCGATGCACCAGATTTGGTCTAGGGACCGAAGTGTTCCGGCCCTAAGCTAGAATATGGGAAAGGATGTTGCTAACATCAGAGAGCTACATACAGGTGATTTACCTGGGAAGTAGAGAACGGACCGCTTGAAGAACAGCTCCACTGTTATACTTACTTTCTGTAACTCTTGGAATAGTGTGTTATCCACAGTAGGTATTCATTAAATATTCATTAATTTGATTTGGATCCAATTATATCATTTATCCTCCCTGGGCTTCAGTTGTCTCATCTAAGATTTGAGGGACTATGTTTCATGATCTCTAAAAATTCTTCAGTTAAAAAAAAAAATCTGTGATTCTCTATTTGTGGAAGGCCAGATGGTTCATTCTTTAAAGATAACAATTGTTGGCTCAACAGATTTCCCGTATGCCCTTAATACCCTGATGTGGAGTTTTAAAATAGTTGCTTTTTATCAATCATCTTGTTTTATGGACCTTTCTATAATGGAACTCATTGTCTACTAGGCTATACCTGTACTTTCCAACCACCTTTAGCACCCCATCCTGCTACACATGAGGATAGAATATGTACCTTGTCTTAGTTTAGCCATAAGGTTTTTTAAACCTAGTCATTTTTTAAATAGAGTATAAATTAACTCTAAAGGTAATCCATTGCATGTTTCTTTTTTTAGAATACAAGGATTCTTTAAAGACAGATGGGGATCAAGATGGGGATCAGTCCGCCTTTGAGAATTGTTTCACCAAACACCATATCAGCAAAGTGAACATTCTATCATTGATTTATTCAAACTGTTAAGTAATAATATAAAATAATTTTAGATATTATAGATGTAAATTACTGGCACATTAACTGAATTTTAAAGTCTACTTTTATTTAAACTTTTGATGCTTCCCACATGGTGCTAGGGGAAGGAATCTGCCTGCCAGTGCAGGAGATGCAAGAAACATGGGTTCAGTCCCTAGGTCAGGCAGATCCCTGGGGTAGGAAATGGCAACTCACTCCACTATTTGTGCCTAGAAAATTCCATGGGCAGAGGAGCCTGGCAGGCTATAGTCCATGGGGCCGCAAAGGGTTGGACATGACTGAGCACACACACACATACATTTTTGACAGAATTTCTGTTTCTAAAGAGTGATTGTTTAAGGTTAGGTAAGCCATCCAATGATCTCTTATACTGTTCTCAAGAAGTATAAACTGGCATATATTTCTAGAAACTTTAAAAAAACTCTAAAAAGCTCTTTATAAGGAATGCAGAAAATTTATTATATCTTAGGGCTCTGAATTTTCTTAATCTCTATTTTTAAATAAATATGTGCTATTATTTTAAAATAAGAGATGTGCTAAAAATGATATAAGCAAGATAATTTTTATATCAGTATATCTTATATTAATATATCTTAAAATTAGCTCTTCTTAAGCTTTACTGTGCTTAAGAATGACCTAGGGAATCTTATGAAGACGTGGGTTCTGATTTACAAGGTTTAGAATGAGGTTTTAAAGAATATTAATGTTACGAAGGTAGGTTCTTCCAAATTAGTTTTTAATACAGTATAATATATTGTGATTAAGATTGATCATTCATAAACATTTCCTGGGTTTCAGACTTGCCCATTTAATTACCGTGAACAGTCTCTTCATCTTCCTAAAATTGCTGGTACTCTACTTTCTAAGTGTAATTTTTGTCTTTACATTTGGTTGCCTCTGCAGTTTGGTACTTCCTTTCCTTTGTATTCTTTATTACAGCCTTGCCAACTCACCTTTTGTTTTAAAAGTAAGAATGGTATTAAAAAGTGGCTCTAACAATAAACATTTCTAGTTCATTGAAAACTTATTGTGCTACTGACAACGTAAGAAAAATTCAGAAAGACAATGTTGGCAGGAAGTCATGAGCCTTTGCTTTGTGATGGTGCTTCATGGAGAAAGTGACCATTGGTCTCCACTGACCTTGGCCAGTTAATGGTTTACATCTCTGTTCTGACATGTTGTTATTAGCTAGTGCCCATTTTCACATTCAAAAAAGTTCTTCTTTGGGCAATACATTTTAAGTTCACCTTCAATTATGGTCCATAGAATTTTACCTATTTTTCCCATTCAGTTCAGTTCAGTCGTTCAGTCGTGTCCGACTCTTTGCAACCCCATGAATCGCAGCACACCAGGCCTCCCTGTCCATCACCAACTCCTGGAGTTCACTCAGACTCATGTCCATCGAGTCGGTGATGCCATCCAGCCATCTCATCCTCTGTCGTCCCCTTCTCCTCCTGCCCCCAATCCCTCCCAGCATCAGAGTCTTTTCCAATGAGTCAACTCGTCGCATGAGGTGGCCAAAGTACTGGAGTTTCAGCTTCAGCATCAGTCCTTCTGATGAACACCCAGGACTGATCTCCTTTAGGATGGACAGGTTGGATCTCCTTGCAGTCCAAGGGACTCTTAAGAGTCTTCTCCAACACCACAGTTCAAAAGCATCAATTCTTTGGCGCTCAGCTTTCTTCACAGTCCAACTCTCACATCCATACATGACCACTGGAAAAACCATGGCCTTAACTAGACGGACTTTTGTTGGCAAAGTAATGTCTCTGCTCTTTAATAAGCTGTCTAGGTTGGTCATAACATTCCTTCCAAGGAGTCAGCGTCTTTTAATTTCATGGCTGCAATCACCATCTGCAGTGATTTTGCCAGTAGGATTGACCAGTTTTAATGCATATACTCTTTTTTCTTCTCAGTACATCTGTATATCCTGTACTGACAATGAAAGTATCTTAGTAGTAAGAATTCTGGTTTCTTTGGGGGCAGTGAATATACATTGTGCATGTTGTAAAAAATATAAATCCAATAACTAACCTTTTGACTAGAAACTTTCTATCTGGATTTTTTCACCTGTATTTTCCAAAAGCAATTTCAGGTGATTACATTTAATTTCTAGTGTCTAGAGTTCTTAAGGAACTCAGGAATCAGTTTTAAATATATTCAGAAATAGATTTTTGTTTTAATTCAAGAAATAATAATGTCTTAGCACTGGGCCAAATGATAGCAAATTGGTATGGTTTTTGAGGGCAGAGAAGAAAGTATGATTACAGGGTCTGGACTACTTCATTTTAGGCAAAGGAAGCAATTTTTTTGTTTTACGTGTGAAATACATAAAAAGAATTCAAAGCTAGAAATAAATTGGGCTATTAATCAATACCCTGTGTCAGGAAGGTAACAGTAATTATACCTTATGGCATTCTTGAATAATGTATTGCTGTATAGGTAACCACTCTCCAAGTTATTGACCTTAGTTAAAAGGCTTCTTTATTGCTTTTATGGTGCTAACTTGTGAATACACTAATGTATTGATCTAATCTGTGACATTGTCTGAAGCTTATTTTTATTAGACTCTGTTATATGACCATTAATTCAGAAACTGATTTATACTTCTAAAATAAGTAGTTTATTTGGTCACGACCTGAATCCTTTCTCTCCAGAAATCTAGATGGAATTCTGGTCCTTGTATTTCAGGGGAAGAGTCTCATCATTACTCTTTTGTTTATTTTATTTTAAAATTATTGTCTCTTGCTTGCTTTTATTTCTCTTGGTTTCAGCTGAATTTGTTACTTTGTGGTTAGTATTGGCTAGCATGTACTTGGAGGTAGTGAACTCTGCTTACCCCCTTCATAAATGGAGAAGCTGGGGGACTTGTGAGAGTGGCTGTGTACTTCTGTGTTTGTTCTTCTCTTGCTTCTAGCCCTGGTGCCTCTTTTAGACTTGAGATTTATGTTGCCCAAACTCTCCTTGCTACCCCTTGCAAACTACCCCTTGCCAGCCCATGTTTAGTACCACTGTCCACCCAGTCACCTAAGTGTAAGGGTCACTTTTTTTTTTTTTTTTTTTTTTACTATTTTAGCTTTGCCTCTTTTTTTTTTTTTTTTTCTGTATGCTAACAATCACCAGATCCATCAAGAAATACCTATTCAGAAAAAAATGAAATCTGTCTTCCTAGTCCCATTTTTATTTCCTTTTTCTGAATTATTCTAAGTATGTATGTGCTCATTTGGGTCTAATTCTTTGTGGCCCCATGGATTAGCCTGCCAGGCTTCTGTGTCCATGGAATTTTCCAGGCAAGAATATTAGAGTGGGTTGCCATTTCCTTCTCCAAGGGATCTTTCCCACCCAGGGATCGAACTTGCATCTCTTGTGTCTCCTGCATTGGCAGGCAGATTCTTCACCACTAGCACCACGTGGGAAGGCACTAAGTATGTATACTAGTTATCTTTTTATAGTCCTTACCCCTTACCTAAGCGATATAGATAGCCCATCAGCTTTCACTGTGTTCTCCTTAAGTCCATTCTCCCCTTCACTAATCAGGTTGGTCTGTCTGACCTTGTTCTTGATTACAGAGCTCTTCTATGGCGTCCAGTTATAGACCTCAGTATTTTGTGGGGAGCCTATTCGTATTTCAGGGATTCTTTGAGAATCTCCTCAGGCAAGTGGCTAGGGCTCTGATGCTCTAACCCTGGTCAGCCAGAGTTACTTTGATTTCAGTCTGATTTCCTTTTGGGGATTAAGCATAAAATTCATTCTTCAGAAGAAGGTCCACTGCTGAACAGATTTCATATTTGATATTGTTCCCTGTGAGTGGCCATCCCTGATCACTCTATCTTAGCTAGGCCTTCTCTGATTTTTTTTTCTCTGTCACTACACCTGCTTTATTACCGTCACAGCACTTACAACTGGTTATTTTGTATCTGGATGTATGTATGTAGTGACATGGACTACCCTGGTGGCCCAGATGGTAAAGAATCCAGTCCTGCAATGTGGGAGACCTGGGTTTGATCCCTGGGTTGGGAAGATCCGCTGGAGGAGGGCATGGCAACCCACTCCAGTATTCTTGCCTGGAGACTCCCATGGACAGAGGAGGCTGGCTGGCTACAGTCCACTGAGTCCCAGAGTCGGAGACAACTGAGCGACAAAGCACGCAGCAAGTAGGGCCGGGCACCCACACATACCACATACTCTTTATCACCACCATTGGATCCCAGCCTTCCCAAGGGCGCAAGCTTTGTTTTATTCACTAAATTATCCTTTTTGTACCTGGCATGATGCTTTCACACAGTGGTTAGACCATTTATATTTAATTAGGGACATGGTTGGATTTAAATCTATCTTTCGGTTGTTTCCTGTTTGTCCCATCTGTCTTCCCCTCCTCCTTTGCTTTTTAGTACTCTAATTTATTCTACTATTGGCTTATTACTTAAAAATTTTAAAATAAAATTAGGGGTTTTAAATCTGAGGTTTAAAAAATGAATTTTACCTCACTGTAGTCTACTTTCAAATGATAGCACATTTTATGTAGACTGTAGGATCTTGAAACTTTATACTTGTTTCTCCCCTTCATCCTTTGTACCATTGTAGTCAGATGTTTTATTTTTACACACAGTATAAACCTGATTTTGTTGTAGATTGTTAACCACTTTTGCTTGAAGCAGTCAATTAACATAAAGAAAATTGAAAACAAGAAGCAAAAGTTCTTCTCCTTCCTGCTAGTGTACCATTTCTGACACTTTCCATCACTTGTTTTCGATAGTATTCTTTAGGTTATACAGGTTTTCATCCGGTATAATTTTTTCTTCTGCCTAAAGAACTTTCATTAACATTTTTTTGTATGTAGATCTGCCGGTGACAGGTTCTTTCAGTTTTTGTCTGTCTCAGAGAAGTTTTTGCTTGATCTTTGCAAGATATTTTCACCAGATAATAGAATTATAGGTCATCAGTTTTAAGCTTTTCAGTGATAGCATGCATTCCAACTTCTGCTTTGTATAGTTTCAGATGAAACGTCCTCATTTTTATCTTTGTTCCACTGTATGTAGTTTATCATTTTTTTCAACTGCTCTTGAGATTTTTCTCTTTTGTCGTTGGTTTCCAGCAGTTAGCTTATGATGTGGTTGGCATATTACAACATGTATTAGATGATCTGATATTGCTCCAAAGGTCGCTGAGGCTTTGTGCATTTCCTCCCCCTTGTTTTATCATTTAGACTTCACTTTGTAGAGTTAATATTTCCATTTCGGCATACTTACTGATCTTTTCTTCCATAGACTCTAATCTTCTCCTGGTACCAGCCATTAAATGTATTTTTTAGATATTGTTTGTTTTATCTGTGTTCTAGTTGAATCTTTTTTTTCTCTTTATCTTTCTTTTTCTCCTCATCAAAAAGATGTTCATTATAGACTCAGATTACAGGATTTTTATTGGGGCTGCTGACATGGCACATACCCCGTTTTGGACTTGCTGAAGGAAAGCAGTTGTTCAGCATAAACTATATTGTTTGTACCAAAAATTTAGGCATAATTGAGCTGCTCTTTTCAGTTCTGGGAATGGTCGCTGCTGCTGCTAAGTCGCTTCAGTCGTGTCCGACTCTGTGCTACCCCATAGACGGCAGCCCACCAGGCTCCCCCTGTTCCTGGGATTCTCCAGGCAAGAACACTGGAGTGGGTTGCCATTTCCTTCTCTAATGCATGAAAGTGAAAAGTGAGAGTGAAGTCACTCAGTCATGTCGGACTGCTAACGACCACATGGACTGCAGCCTACCAGGCTCCTCTGTCCATGGGATTTTTCCAGGCAGGAGTACTAGAGTGGGGTGCCATTGCCTTCTCCTGGGAATGGTGGGCCCCTCTTAAAATTTAAGTTCCTTGATGCTAGCCAGGGGCCAATCAAAGCAGACCTTTCAAAGAACATCAGTCAAGCCTGGTAAGTTAACACTTCTGTATGTACAATATGAGATTTGTCTCTTCTCCTTTATTTACTTAATCATTTATTTATACAAGTATAGCCTCAGTGCATATTTATTTTATACTTTTGGTTATATTCCATACTACATTGTTTATTTTGTTGCTCCAAGTGTTGGCTTTGACTGTTGGCAGCTCTATCACTTGGCTCCCATTTCCCTTTGACATACCCACATTATTTTGTGTTTTGAGCCCTTTCCCACTTCCTGGCCTTACAAGATGTCCAGGCCTATCTTGTGTGTTCTATGCTCTAGCCCTTGAATCAGTCATTTCTCCAAGGAAATGAATTTTTTAAATGTTAAATCCAATTCATGGTAGACAATTTGAGAAATATAGAAAGTAGAATTAAGTGTACTAAAAAGTAAATGTTAACTACTGTTATAGATAATTATTGTTAATTTTTTGTTGTATTATAAAGCAAAATAGGAAGTGATTTCTACAGCCTTTTTGTTTTTTCGTTTTTACATTTCATGTGTGATGTTAATTACCTGGTAGACCCAAGAGCATCTTTCCTTCCATACCAAAAATTTTTCAGTCTCTTTTCTAAACTCCAGAAACGATGAGGACTTTCCAAAGAGGCTAAAATCTGTGGGGACTGTGAAAGGCTCTAGGAGTGATAGGATATTTGACATTTTTTGCAGAAAAACTTGTTAAGTTTCTATTTTTTCCATACTATGATTATTTGGATACCGGTTTAATAATTGCTGCGATATTTTAAAAGGTGTTAATATAAGGCATAATCCATTATATTTGTACTGTTCATAAGAATTGTTAATAATTGAAGACTTTCATTTCCTTTTAGGTTCGTAGAACATTAAATTTTCTTGGACTGTATTGTATGATATAGTCAGTTAAGTCCAAACTTCATTTTTTATTAAAAGAACATTTTGTTTGGATACTATATCTAAATGGGAATATTTTTGTAGGATTTACTGAGAATTTTTCCTGGTATACACACTTGGTTTATTAGGATATACTGTTATCTGCATTCTACTTAGAAATGTAAAGCAAGTAACCAATTCCATGAATCCTTAAAATGCCAATGAAAAGGGCATAGAATCAAATGGAAATTGATTAAAAGAAAGAACATCTACTTTCTAATTCCTTGGGGGCAAAAAGACTGGCACAGCCTTCTTCTGTTCCCTGTGCTTTATAGTATCTGGCCCATGCCAAGAGGACCTCAGCAAAGGCTGATAATATTGAAATTGTGAATTTTTTAAAAAATGTTCTAAATCTTAAAAACGTTCTTTAATATTATAGTCTAAAGTGTGGAGAGGTTTGTTGAAGGAAGTGATCCAAAATAAATTTTTCTGCTTTTCCAAGAATATGCCATCAAGAAATGATTTGTGCAGCTATCTTTTTATGGTGATTAGACTAAAAAATATGTATGAATGATACAACTTGGAGAATTCTGAATTTATGGAATGAATAAAATGGAAGACTGACATTTTGACTAGTCTTTTGTCAAGCTTGCAATAAACTCTAGGCTATGTGATTAATTGATAGGTTAAGCTCAGCTGTTAAAGAATGCACCTGCAATGCAGGTGACCCCAGTTTGATTCCTGGTTGGGATACGCTGGAGAAAAGGATAGGCTACCCACGGCAGTATTCTTAGGCTTCACTTGTGGCTCAGCTGGTAAAGAATCCGCCTACAACACGCGAGACCTGGGTTCAATCCCTGGGATGGGAAGATCCCCTGGTGAAGGGAAGGTCTACCCACTCCAGTATTCTGGCCTGAAGAATTCCATGGACGGTACAGTCCATGGGGTCGCAAAGAGTTGACACAACTGAGTGATTTTCACTTCACTTTTTTAAGTTTGCAATAAGCTGTAGGCTATGTGACTGATTGATAGGTTGAGGATAGAGAAATCACTTGAAGATGATAGGACTATTATTATTTGTGTAATATAAAAGTTTGGTTAGTAATTGAGGGATGGAGAAGCATTTGGAATGTAGTACTACTCTGGCCCAGTCTCCTGGAAGAATTGTTGAATGTATACATAGTTTTCAGGGATATGGGTGATGAACATTTGGCAAGGGTTAGAAAGGAAATACTTAGTCCCTTAATGTTTGTTAAAGTTGTGAGTAATAGTTGGAATAATAATGCTACTTATTTTGTTTTTTGCATTTCAGTATAATGGTAAGAACCCAGGCTCTGCTCACATGAGATTGTTGAATTACTCTCCATATGAATGGAAAGTGTCCTTTTCATTCACCTTCTGTCACCAGGAAGACCTGGTGCAAATGGAACTTCTGAAATAGGCCCCCAAATTGATTCTTATGTAGCCCTGTCTCAAAGAAGCTGTGGGTTTGCTTCAGCTGTATGCACCTAGTAATTGATTAGATATAAGAGAAACTTTAGGTTCTGATTTATTCTTTTAGATCCATGTATGTGAAACTTAAGCAGAAGAAAATCCCCCTTTTTTTTAAGACTGTGAAAAAAAATCACCTATTATTTAACCCCTAGCCCCTGAAAAAATTATCTTATTCAGACATTCTATGTGACAGTTAGAGTTTATAAAAATTTATAGTTTACAAAGGTTTACTAAGAATAAGCTCTGATTACTTTGGTGGAACAAATAATATTAAGTAGGTTTTAAGTTTTGTGTAAGACTAACAGGCTTAGCTCAGTAGTGGTAGAAAAACTATGATAAAATATCTGTGTGTATGCCTTCTGACTTGTCTGCTTGCTGAAATGCTTCAGTTCTGTGTCTTCACATTTGCTGGTGTAGTTTGTTTGGGTCTAGATCAGCTTATTCCCTGACTCTATTAACAGCCATTTGATGAAAAGAGGATTGTATTGTCAAATCACTTTGAGGAATATTTGATTAAAGGGAAAAATTGAACCAGTTTGTGTGTAACCGAGAGCCTTTTGTTGGTTGACATACACTATTAATGTTCAAGAATGGATGTTGTGGGCAGTGTTTTTGGACTATGGAGTACCCTTTGTTCATGCAGCTCCCTGAGACACTTGTGTTCCATTAGGCCAGGAGAAACCTTGTTCTTCCCTGATCCTGAGATGTGTTTGATCAAGAAGATGTGCTGAAACAACAGTATTGTGGTATTGGAGTTCTGTGTGGTTATCCTTTGTAGCCTTGGTTCGAATTTCGATTTTAGATCTGTTCAGGGGTAGGAATGGCTGCAGACTTATTCCAGAGTTCCTGGACTACTCTGAAGAAATAAGCTTTAAATGATGCTCTCAGTAATACTATTACCACTGAATGTGTCTTAATGAGTATGACTATCTTTTCTCCTTAATGTATTATGCATAGAAGAATATTCTTTTAGCTTTTAATACAGTGCCTAGCCTTTTGGCTATGAATTAATCTATTCAGTTGTGACTTTGATCATGGAATTTATTTATTCCTTGTGGTATTTAAAGGATACAGAAGTATATAGATGGATCAGTACAAATGTATTGCCACAGATGGAAAAATACCACCTTCCCCCCTTCTCCCAATACTGATCTTCAGAGTAATGGTAAATTGTGAGGTCAAGACATTTTTCTTCTGATATTAACATCAAATATTATTTGTCAGATTTGATTTTAGAATATTTCTACTATTTTGAAGAACAGTCAGACTTTAAATAGTGTCAGCTTTCCATTTAAAAATAGCTTCTATAGAATGAAGTTTTTAAAACATGTGTTTTATTTGGCCAGAGGATTTCTCACTGTTTACTGGTATTTGGACTATAAGAGTTTGAGGGGAATTATGTCCTGTGTTAAGAATAGAAGACCCTATGTTTTAAAATAATCCCGTTATTCTAATAGAGTTCTCTCTTGAATAAGTTGCCTGTAGCAGAGGAAACTTTGTCCTGAGCTGAGCAGTTTTAGAGGCTGATGGAAGCTCAGCCACGGTGTTCATTACATCATCCTTTCATTCCATTAGCCAGCGTTCTCTCTGGCGGGTTAAGTGAGGCAGTGGACTCTGCATCATCATAAGCCCGCTGAGAAAGTCACTGCTTACTGCCTGGGTGTGTAGAGGGGTGGAGAGAACTGACTATGAAAATCACCTAGAGAAACTGATTGGAGTGGAATAAACACCTCCGATGCTTTTTTGGCAGCAGAGAGGGTCAGCTGTTATAGGAAGAGACTTAAAGATCTTAGTGTTGGATTCAAATTCGTTTCTGACTTCTGAGGCTCTGAGCTAGAAAAGTTGGCACCCAAGGGCAGAGCGCTACCCTTGTCTGTTTACTAGCAGTAGTGACTACACTGAAAGCAGCCAGAGACACAGCTCATCAAAACTGATAACGGGGACAATAAACAGAGCTGGTGATTTTGGCCACGTGTGTATCTCCAGCAGAAAAGGTGAGGGTGTCCTTCAGGGCACTTGTGATAAACTTATAAGCCTTTATTCAGCTGAACAGTTCATCTGCATTCAGCAGCATTTCCACTATAGTTGTGCGTCACTGCGAGACTGCATGGTAATGAAGCTGAGGCTCTGTGGGCCAAAACTCTGCTGCCTGTGAAAGCAGAAGGGACAGCGGCTCAGAGAGAGATCAACAAATCCATTGCTGCTGCTACCGCTGCTGCTGCAGCCAGTTGGGACACAATGTTGAGTCTACAGGATTCTGTGTTTTTTGAAATTAGCATAAAGTCCTTGTTAAAGTCCTGGAGCAGCAGCTGTAAGTATATTTGCCTAAACAGAAATGCTTGAGGTATGATCATTGCCATTTCTTGCATGCTAATTCTTTAGCCCCATCCAAATTGAATGAAAGCTGTTGAAAATAACATGAAGAATCAGTAAGACAGCTAGAGCAACCTAGGTACGCACATGCTGGCAGCTATAAAATGAGTAAATATTCTCTGACCAGTCTGGGCTTTTCTTATTAATTTGTGTCCTTCTGGCAAAGTTTCTCTCTATTGGTCAAAAATGGGGAATAAAGATGACAAATAGACTCTGATCTCTGTCTGCAGGGTTATCGGATACCAGTACTATTCCACAGCTATGTTTGCACGAAATGTTGATTAGAAACAGCATCAGCTATCTTAAAGCATCAGACAATGTAATGTAATGACTGCAACTTTCCCATAGTCCTATAACTGAAGTTACATTGAGTAATTTTCACGTGTAGTCAATTTTAGGATAAAGAATATTCAGGATGATATACTTTTGTATTTCAAAGTTTAGATAAATCATTAAAACCAATATCACTGAGCTCTTATTTTATTCACTCCTTTCCTAATATATGGACTTGGCAAATACTGATTTTGTTCAGTCTTTCCAGTAAATTCCAGTGGTACTTTTCTCTGAAGATCTCAAAGCACTTATGAAAATTCTTTATTATCATAGTCTGTTTTTCTTTTCTTTTTTCTGTGAAAAGTATCTTAATAAAATGATACCAGATTAATAAAGTAATAAGCAAGCAGAAATTCTGCTGTAATATCTGTTTTGCCCAAAGAAAACTGAAGGATAGAAAAACTGTGACTTTTCCAAGGTCATATGATGGCAAAGAACTGGAATTAGAACCCAGTTGTTCTTACTCCCAACTGTGCTGTCCGTTTCTGAGGAAACTAATGAATAAAATATGAGAGACTAAATTTAATTTTTTCTGGCTAACTCTCTAACCAAAATATTTGATATAGTTTTGTTTTGTAGTCAAATAATATAAAAGAGCAAATGTTGATATGGGGGACCTCTTAAAATAGAACTTTATAGACTATAATTTGAGCTTTGTATTATGCCAAATATACTACATTTACAATCTCTTATTTCTCTTTTATTTTTGATATGTAAGTAATGCTTCCATATGGAGATATTATTGTGCCAGATGGCAGAAAATTATCTTTGTATGAGGAAAGCTTCTAAGTGAATATACATAGTTAAAATATTGGAGAATTATAATTACTAACTAATTTAAATTAAATAATTTACTACTTAAAAGGATACTATAGAATACATTTTTACTAAAATAAACTAGACTCTGGTTGTTAATTTTTTTTCCTCTTTCCCTCTCCTTCTCCCTTCTTCCCCCATCCTTACCATGTACTTTTTTAAAAATAGTAAGACAGTTTTATAGTGAGAATGAAGCTATAAATGGGTTCTTATGGAGAAACAGTGTATATTAGATTATACGCAGCAGCTTGTCCTGTAAAAACTTAGTTTGTTTAGATGCTTGTGAACTATGTGGTTATTTTGTTTTGTGACCATTTAAACATTTCTACATGTCATTACATGAACCATATAACAATCCGCAGCCAAATCTCATGCAGTCACATTCCTTGAATCCAAGAGTGAAACCAAAACAGATGTTTGTAAAACCTTTGCTGTTCTCTGTTAGTAAAAAAATGATTCGGTTTGTGGACATCCCATTGCCCTTGGGCATTCATGGTATAAACCTCTTGAAGATGTTTTTTAATAGTTTTAAAGCAGTAGATAACTACTGAAAAGAAGTGACAACTCTCACTGTTCAATAAGGCCCTAACCATGTCTACCCTAGTCCTGGAAAGTGGGAGAATATTTTTATTTCACCAGCATCTGTGGATATCTTTTTTTGAAAACTGTTAATCTTCATTTAGCCCTACTGTATTTAAAGAGAGAGAGAGAGGATAGTCTTAAGACCCTAGAAAAGGACAGTGATTATCTATCTCTTTCTAGTATCTGTTCATAATATGACTTCCCTCGTGGTTCAGATGGTAAAGAATCGACCTGCAATGTGGGAGACCCAGGTTCAATCCCTGGGTTGGGAAGATCTCCTGGAGAAGGGGCTACCCATGCCAGTATTCTTGCCTGGAGAATCCCCATGGACAGAGGAGCCTGGCGGGCTACAGTCCATGAAGTCTCAGAGTCAGACGCAACTGAGCAACTTAACACAAGCACACACAAGCACATCACTTGAATCAGCCAACGTTTATTGAGTACATACTGCTCTGTAACCTTGTGATATTTGATTATAAGGAACTTCTATTGATAGTTTACTCAGAGACAGAAAATATACATGACAAGTTCACAGTAAGGAAGTTAAATGAAAAATGTTACATATGCATTATGACTTAACCAAATATCTGGTACACACTATAGACACAGGGAACCCTAGGGTGGAAGGAATCATATTGAACCACAGAGGGCAGAGAAGACTTAGCAGCAAAGGCATTTATTGGAATTCAGTTTTGAATAATAAGATGCTCCCCATGGTGGTAGGCAGTACAGCCACCCACAGTCTCCCCAGACCAGAAGCCAGGTTTCTGACTCAGCCCTTTGAGTCACTCACCAAGACTTGCCTTCTGAATTCTATCTTCTGAAGTGTCCTTAGTCTCTCCTGCCTCTGTTGCCACCACCACTTAGAGGTGCTTTAGTTCAGGCCTCTGCCTTATCACCTGGAGTATGGCCATAGCTTCTTTTTCATCCTTTCTGCATCTTCCCCATTGCTGCCTGGGACCCCTTCTAAATGTCTGCATCGTGAGCCTCTCCCCGCCTTACTGCGTAGTCTTCCTGTCCCCTGTGTGGTGGAGCCTGTTGTCATCTAGCCCTGCTCATCTTGCTGGTCTCCTCTCTTGCCATACTCACCCAGTTCCTGCAGCATGCTGTGCCTGTTTACAGCTGCGTTTGCCTCGAATGCACCTCCTACCCCCTCACCCCTTTGTCTGCGTCACAGTGAATTCTTACTCCTGTTTGAAGACCTACCCTTTCTTGAGTCAGCCAGATACTAAGTGCTTTGTCTGTCCTGTTCTTCACTTTAATATCACTGTTATCACTACACTAACCACACCATTCATGTCTTCCTCTGCTACTTGAGGATAAGTTCCTGAAGGGCATAGGTTGGTTGTGCTTTTGTTTTTCTTTGTAGACTTAATGCTTAGTTAACTTCTGATAAATGTGTAGGCAATTAAGATAGAGCTTAGAGCTGCACACATTTTTATTGGAATGGATTAATAATAGGAAAAAAAGGTAGGAGGAAAAATATATGAGCCCTCTTAGACTATGTGATTATTATTATACTAGTGATGTCTCTCAGGGGAACAGTTTCTGAAGTAGGAATGCATAGAAGGATCCCTCAGTGATTAAAAAAGATAATAATGTTTGACTAAATTCTGTTCAGTAAATTCCTTGGGAAAAGCTGGGAAAAACTAGCTTTATTAATAGCTTTTAGGGAGAAGAAAGAAATGGAAAGTAATTTTTCCGTTAAATAAGTTATACATATTTCAAATATTGTCCCTATCCTCCAAAGAAAAAAGGAAAGAGAAAGATCTGGTTTTTGTTATTGAAAATAACTTAATAGCAGTATATATTATAATTCTTTATCATTAAATATAATAATGTTTCATGTAGGTGCATTTGCCATGATTTGTATTAATGATCGATGCCACATTTTATGTTATTTGCTAGAGGCCCTCTGGTTTTGAGGCCTGCTTAGCTGGCAGAATGTTGATGCAGTGCTGCTGAAGTTTGATTATAGTTGAGCTTATTTCTTTCAGTAACAACAATGAAGTGACATTCATATGGCCTAAATTCAGGATTTTGTCTTTGTGCCAACAGTTTTAGGCATTACTTCTTTTAAAAACTGAATCAGGAACATTCTGTTAAACCAACAGTGTAGTGAGGATGTTATCATTTTAAAGATTAGCTTAGCTCTCTTAAATTGATAAGACAAGGCAAGAATTAGTACTAAGATCTATTTAGTTATATATCTGCAATGCAAGGTAACAGATACAGTTATTATCAATATACTACCTCTTGTAAATATATTAATTTATAGAATTTACATTCATAATTTTGTGACAGTGTTTCAAAGAATTCAGTTTTTATCACAGACATAGAAGAAATAAATGGACTTATTTAACCACAGTTTTATAAATTAAAATGTGTGTAAAATAAAATATGTTAAAAAATGAGATTTGCATAATTTACTTGGATTTTTACACAGTGTAAAAATTCATAAGTAGTGTTTTTAATGTCTAGATGTTTTTCTTGAATTGCAAAAATAGTAAAAATCAAATCCTAAAAGCACAATTATGCATTCATCTAATTTCAGTTAAAACCTGTGTTATTTTCTCAAAACAATATGCACCATTTATTGATGTACTTATGGGTCTGGTATGTGTTAAGTGCATAGTATAATTGTGTAAATGCGTGTGTGTATACAATAACATACACATACTTTAAATCTCTTTAATCCTTAAAGTCTGAGAAAAACTGTTGTTATTGCTTTTTTTTTTTAAAAAAATAGCAGCTTTATTGTGATATAATTCACATACTATAAAATTCATCCTTTCAAAGTATACAATTCCATAGTATTTAGTGTATTCACAGAATTGTATTTATAACAATCACTACTTTCTAACTGTTGAACATTTTTATCACCTCAAAAGGAAACCACATATTCATAACTTCTGGTAAAGTCTTCTGACTTCTGTTTATATAGATTTGCCTCTTCTGGACCTTTCACATACATGGAATCATACTACAGATGTTCTTTTGTGACTTCTTTCACTTACCATATTTCCAAGGTTCATCCTTGGAAATATTATGACCATCCAAGGAAAGTTATGACCATAGCATATTCAAAAGCAGAGACATTACTTTGCCAACAAAGGTCCGTCTAGTCAAGGCTATGGTTTTTCCAGGGGTCATGTATGGATGTGAGGGTTGGACTGTGAAGAAAGCTGAGCGCCAGAGAATTGATGCCTTTGAACTGTGGTCTTGGAGAAGACTCTTGAGAGTCCCTTGGGCTGCAAGGAGATCCAACCAGTCCATCCTAAAGGAGATCAGTCCTGAGTGTTCATCGAAGGACTGATGCTGAAGCCGAAACTCCAATACTTTGGCAACCTCATGCAAAGAGTTGACTCACTGGAAAAGACCCTGATGCTGGGAGGGATTGAGGGCAGGAGGAAAAGGGGACAACAGAGGATGAGATGGCTGGATGGCATCACCAACTCGATGAACATGAGTTTGGGTGAACTCTGGGAGTTGGTGATGGACAGAGAGGCCTGGCGTGCTGCGATTCATGGGGTCGCAAAGAGTTGGACACGACTGAGACTGAACTGAACTGAACTGAAGGTTCATCCATTTGTAAGATATATTGGTACTTGATTATTTTCATGGCTGAATAATATCGCATTGTATGAATAGACCGTATTTTATTTGTCCATTCATCTGTTAAAAACTGATGCTTTTATAAAAGAGTAGATAGGGGCACAGACAAGTTAAAGTGCACTAAGAATACTTCCCCTACAAAAAAACAAACACACATGCACGCACACCCAGATGTTTTAATCCAACTAACTTCTTCTAATCCTTCATATTTCAATTTTAAAGTTTCCCTGAGATTTTTTCCCAAATGGCACTAGTGGTAAAGAATCTGCTTGCCAATACAGGAGACGCAAGAGATGCAGGCTCAACCCCTGGGTCAAACAGATCTTCTGGAGGAGGACATGGTAACCAACTCCAGTGTTCTTGCCTGGGGAATCCCATGGTCAGAGGAGTCTGGTGGGCTACAATCCATGGTGTTGCAAAGATCTGGACAGGACTGAGCAACTCAGCATACACACACAGTGAGACTTGAGTGAAATGTGAAGGAAGAAATAGTTGACAGTTTCAGGGGGCAGTAGCTGGGTAGAAGGAATATGATGTGCTGGGAGTAGGAGGAAATACACTAGTTTGACCGGAGCTGAGGGATGGGGGAGAATGATGGGAATGAGCTAGAAAGGTTGTTAGAGGCCAGACCACATATCCTAAAGACTTTCTCATATATTTTGATCTTAAACCTAAAACAAAAGGGGAGCCATTGATGGACTTTGTGACAGTGGTTCAGGTGATTTCATCAGAGTTCCGTTTTCCATAGGTTGGGGACAGAAAAGGGGGTGAGAGAGGGTTGCAGCATGTATAGGAAGCTGCGTTAGGTTACTACTGCAGTAGATCAGACATGAGAGGAAGGTGGAATAAATAAATGTTATTTCCTTAGTAAGCATGTATGTAATGCCTCCCACATGTACTCTTATAAATGCTTTACAAAAGATTAGCTCACTGGTGGCTCAGACGGTAAAGCATCTGTCTACAATGTGAGAGACCTGGGTTCGATCCCTGGGTTGGGAAGATTCCCTGGAGAAGGAAGTGGCAACCCACTCCAGTACTCTTGCTTTGAAAATCCCATGCACGGAGGAGCTTGGTGCAGACTACTATCCATGGGGTCGCAAAGAGTCGGGCACGACTGAGCGACTTCACTTTCTTAATCACGGATATGGGAACTATTTAAGACTAAGAACAATAGGTCTTGGGTTAAATATGAAAGGTCAAGGAAGTTTTTAACTATGGTTTTATAAAATGAATTTGGTAGCGTAATTTATGTTCTCATTGCTTCACAGATCTATTCACTGGTCAAAGAGAACATAAATTACCTAGTTAGCAAAGGCATTCAAAACTTGAAGAATCTATTAATATCCATTAACATGCAATATAGTAACAGTATAACATAATAACAAATAAGAGATTTACATTAGATGCGTTCAGTGGATCTTTGTTGTTTAAAATAAGCTTCACTGGTGTTTATAGCAGCTTTAGTTATAATAGCTGAAAATTAGAAGCAACCAAGATGTCCTTGAGTAGATAAATGAATAAATAAACTGTGGTACATCCAGACTATGAAACATTATCCAGTGCTAAAGTGAAATGAGCTATCAAACCATGAAAAGACATGGAGGAAACATAATTGCATATTACTAAGTGAAAGAAGCCACTCTGAAAAGGCTACATGCTGTATGACATTCCAGAAGAGGCCAAAATTGTGAGGACAGTAAAAAGATGAGTGATTGCTGGGGATTGGGGAGAGGGAGGGATGAGTAGGTGGTGCACAGAGGATTTTTAGGGAAAATAAACTACTCTGTATGATACTGTAATGATGGATGTTGTTGTGATTCAGTCTCCCAGTCATGTCTGACTTTTTGCGACCATATGTACTACAGCTTGCCAGGCTTCCCTGTCCTTCACCATCTCCTGAAGTTTGCCCAAGTTCATGTCCATTGCATTAGTGATGCCATCCAACCATCTCATCCTCTGACACCCTCTTCTTCTACCCTCAATCTTTCCCAGCATCAGGGACATTTCTAGTAAGTTGGCTGTTTGCATCATATGACCATAATACTGGAACTTCAGCATCAGTCCTTTCAGCTAGTATTCAGGGTTGCTCTTCCTTAAGATTGACTGTTTCGATCTCCTTGCTGTCCAAGGGACTCTTTGGAGTCTTCTCCAGCACCACAGTTCAAAGGCATCAGTTCTTTGGCGCTCTGCTTTCTTTACTGTCCAACTCTCACAACCGTATGTGACCACTGGGAAGACCATAGTTTTGACTATACAGCCCTTTGTTGGCAGAGTAATGTCTCTGCTTTTCAACACACTGACTAGGTTTGTCATCGCTTTCCTGTCAGGAAGCAATCGTCTTCTGATTTCATGGCTGGAATCACCATCCGCAGTGATTTCAGAGCCCAAGAAGAGGAAATCTGTTAGTATTCCCACTGTTTCCCCATTCTATTTGCCATGAAGTAATGGGGTCAGCATTGGAGAAGGAAATGGCAACCCACTCCAGTGTTCTTGCCTGGAGAATCCCAGGGACGACGGAGGAGCCTGGTGGACTGCCATCTATGGGGTCGCTCAGAGTCGGACACAACTGAAGCGACTTGGCAAGCAGCAGCAGCAGCAATGGGGTCAGATGCCATGATCTTAGTTTTTTTAATATTTAGTTTTAAGCCAGCTCTTTCACTCTCCTCCTAAAGAAGCTCTTAAGTTTCTCTTCGCTTTCTGCCATTAGGGTGGTATCATCTGCACATCTGAGGTTGTTGATGTTTCTTCTGCTTATCTTGATTCCAACTTGTAACTCCTCCAGCCCAGCGTTTCTCATGATGTGCTTAGCACTTACAAAACAGAGTGACAGCAGACAGCCCTGTTGTGCTCCTTTCTCAATCTTGAACCAGTCAATTGTTCCTTACGGGTACATTTATTCAAACCTATGGAATGTACAACACAAAGAGTGAAGCCTAATGTAGACTCTGGGTGATAACGATGCAGTCTCATGAACTGCAGCAAGTGTACTAAAGGATGTAGATTATGGGGGAAGGATGCATGTGTGGGAGCAGGAAGTATATGGGTTGTCTCTGTACCTTCCTCTCAATTTAGCTGTGAGCCTAAAAACTGCTCTTTAAAAAATTGTTCTAAAAAAAAAAAAGATGAAAATTCACATAAAGTTTTGAACCATTCTTATTGTAGGGAGACTGTGGGAGAAAAGAAAATGATGATTCCAGTAAAATGGCTTTAGTAATAGTCTTGAAAGTAAGGTTAGTGGTGCATTTTTTTGCAGAGTACAGAGGCCCTGCATTGCGATGTTTGATATATAAGGACCTGTGTGCGTGTGTTCTCAGTCGCTTTCAGTTCAGTTCAGTCGCTCAGTCGTGTCCGACTCTTTGCGACCACATGAATCGCAGCACGCCAGGCCTCCCTGTCCATCACCAGCTCCTGGAGTTCACTGAGACTCACGTCCATTGAGTCATCCAGCCATATCATCTTCTGTCGTCCCCTTCTCCTCCTGCCCCCAATCCCTCCCAGCATCAGAGTCTTTTCCGATGAGTCAACTCTTCGCATGGGGTGGCCCAAGTACTGGAGTTTCAGCTTTAGCATCATTCCTTCCAAAGAAATCCCAGGGCTGATCTCCTTGTTGTGTCCAATTCTTTGTGACCCCATGGACTGAAGCCTGCCAGGCTCCTATGTCCATGGGATTTTCCCGGCAAGAATACTGAACCCCAACCCAGGGATCGAACCCATGTCTCTTGCAGTCTCCTGCATTGTAGGCAAATTCTTTACCTCTGAGTTACCAGCAAAGCTCATATAAGGGCCCTTGTGTTGTTTAAAGTGTTACTTGCTCAGTTGTGTCCGACTCTTTGCTACCCCATGGACTGTAGCCCACCAGACCCTCTGTCCTGGGATTTTCCAGGCAAGAGTACTGGAGTGGGGTTGCCATTCCTTTCTCCAGGGGATCTTTCCAACCCAGGGATCGAACTCAGGTTTCCTACATTACAGGCAGATTCTTTACTGTCTGAGCTACCACGGTCTCTGTATATAAAGGCCTCTGCTCAGTCGCTCAGTCATGTCTGACTGTTATCCCGTGGACTGCAGCCTGCCAGGCTCCTCCATCCATGGTATTTTCCAGGAAAGAATACTGGAGTCGGTTGCCATTTCCTTCTCTAATATAAAGGCCTAGTCTGGTTCAAATATGGGCTTCCTAGGAGGTGCTGGTGTTAAAGAACCTACCTCCCAGTGCAAGAGACATAACAGATGTGGGTTCAATACCTGGATGGGGAGGATCCCCTGGAGGAGGGCATGGCAATCCACTCTGGTATTGTTGCCTGCAGAATCCCATGGACAGAGGAGCCTGGTGGGCTACAGTCCATAGGATCTTAAAGAGTCGAACATGACTGAAGCAACTTAGAAGGCAGGCACACACACATGGTTCAAATATAAAGTAGTCCCTTTGGCTGCTATATGAAGTTGATATTTCATCAGCTAAGAGGCAGGGATGACTGTGAAGGAAGACTTTTAAGGAGTTTACGTAGACTGTTATTAGGACCTGAACTTAATTCAGTTATGCAAAAAGTTCAGCTGTGCAGAAAAAGGAAGTGGGGATTACTTTTAGTAGTCATGGTATTTGATGGCTAGACTAGATATGAAATATAGGGCACAGGGAGAAATCAGTGATAACTCTTTAAGTTTAGATCACTGAAACTTTATTCTTTGAAATCACAGATAATGAAAGGCAAGGATTGATTGGCCACCGAGATATGTGGTTTAGGTCATGGACAGTGAGTAAAGTGAAGAGACTGAAAGCTGCGAGGAAAATCAGTTTAAGATTTCTAGTATGAATTGAGAGAACTGTAGATAACTTTTTAAAATTAGATTTTTTATTTGTCCTATGAATGATCCTTTTCTCTGCTCCCTAGAGCTCTGCCCCTGACATGCATTCGTCTAACTCTGATGGATGTTGTTTGTGATATTATATGTTTCCTTGTTTATGGTGTTTTTGAAACTTTTTATCATCAAAATTAGTTTGAAATAAAATCATTGTGTAGAACCAGTGTTCTGCTTTGGAAGAATAGTGAAAGGCAGTGGTTTTCACCCTGGCTACTTCCTCGATGGTTCAGCTAGTAAAGAATCTGCCTGCAATGTAGGAGACGCAGGTTTGATCCCTGGGTCAGGAAGATTCCCTGGAGGAGCGCATGGCAACCCACTCCAGTATTCTTGCCTGGAGAATCTCCATGGACAGAGGAACTTGGTGGGTTACAGTCCATGGAGTCACAAAGAGTTGGACATGACTGAGCAACTAAGCGCAGCAAAAGAGTCACGTTGGGGAGTTTTCAGAAACATACAGATGCCTGGATCTCCCTCTAGAGAGTTTGATTCTGATTTAAGGAATTGCCAGAGAAGGCCAGCAAAGACCGCCATCAGGTCAGGAAATCCTGACTTTGCCAGAATGCTGAGAGTGGATGTGAAATCTTTCTCAAGGGGCAGAATTGTTATAAACAGTCTTCTGACAGAGACAAGCTCTTACATGTGCCAATTTACTAATTTACAATGAGAAATATGCCAAGTGAAAGAACATTAATGCTGGAGCTGGCAGACCGACCGTTCTTTACTCTGCTTGTGGGGTAGGTCATACAAAGTTAAACTGTAATCAGGAAGTTGCATGGAGAGCCTAAAGATCAAAGAAATTTATTATCTGCCGAGGCTCTGCTATAGGGGCCAGAACACTCATCCTTTGTCCACCCTACTTGACTGTTGAACAGGACTTTTCCATCAGCAATGTGTTGTGTTAATTTCCTTGTACCTTTTCAGCTATACATCCAATTATTCTTTTTAATATTTGCCCCAAATTTAATGTTTGTGTATAAAGTGAAAGCTCACTGCAAGTTTAATTTTCATTTTCTCGCCAGTACAAAGTCTGAATATTTTTTTCATGTTTGTTGTCTTTTTAGACTGCTTCTTATGAGAGTTATCTAATTACATCTTTTGCCATTTTTTTCTCTGTTGCCTTGTCTTTCTATTGTAAATTTGTAAGAAGTCTTTGAATATTTTATACTTTCTGTCATCTACATCCTACTTTCCCCCCAACTTTTGTCCTTTCTTGTTTATGGTATCATTTCCTTATAAATATTTTAAAATTTTCTTTGGTCAAAGGCATTCTTTTTAAATAATTTGGGCCTTCTATCTTCACTAAATTCTCTTCTTTCCTGGATTATGCATGTTGACTTTGAATTTTTTTTCTAAGACTTTAAAACATTTTTACTTCATATCCATCTAGAATTTGGTCTTTGAATATATTATATTTATTTTTCTGCAGACAAGTAGCAAGATATTCCAAAATTATTACTAAATAAATCACCTCTTTTCTTCTACTTTTGCTATGTTGAATTCTTTTTCTGAAATTTTGGCGAGGTTCTCCAATCTTTTATATTAATCTGGATTATGTACATTTAATATTCACTGAGTTAATTACTTTTACATAACATTCTGATATAATTATATGTAGACAGATAGATATATTTTACCTATTTTACCAAGTTTTTTTAAATTTAGTTATATTTGATGTACAATATTACACAAGTTACAGGTATACAATATAGTGATTCACGATTTTTAAAGGTTGACTCCATTTATAGTTATACTATATTGGGTATCGGAGAAGGCAATGGCACCCCACTGCAGTACTCTTGCCTGGAAAATCCAATGGATGGAGGAGCCTGGTTGGCTGCAGTCCATGGGGTTGCTAAGAGTCAGATATGACTGAGCGACTTCACTTTCACTTTTCACTTTCATGCATTGGAGAAGGAAATGGCAACCCACTCCAGTACTCTTGCCTGGAGAATCCCAGGGACGGGGGAGCCTGGTGGGCTGCCGTCTATGCGGTCGCACAGAGTCAGACACAACTGCAGTGACTTAGCAGCATATTGGGTATATTCCCTGTGTCGTACAGTGTATCCTTGTAATTTATTTATACAAAACAGTTTTTCCTTTTTAATCCCCTGCCACTGTATTACTCCTCTCCTCTTCCCTGCCCTGTTGAAAATCACTAGTTGTCTATATCTATGAATCTGCTTCTTTTTCATTAGTTAGTTAGTTGTATTTTAGATACCACATATAAGTTATATTATTCAGTATTTGTCTTCCTCTGTCTGGCTTGCTTCACTTAGCACTATGTCCTCCAGGTCCATCCATGTCGTTACAAATGTAAAATTTCATTCTTTTTTAAGATTAAATAGTATTCCACATACACGGACATACATATATGCCACATCTTCTTTATCCATGCACCTGTTGATGGACACTTAGAGGGCACCTGCCGTGCCCTCTTCCTGGCCATCTTCCCAACCCAGGGATTGAAACTGCATTGCATCTCATTATGGAGAAGGAAATGGCAGCCTACTCCAGTATTGCCTGGAGAATCCTGTGGACGGAGGAGTTGCACAGAGGTGGACACGACTGAAGTGACTTAGCATGCATGCATGCATTGGAGAAGGAAATGGCAGCCCACTCCAGTATTCTTGCCTGGAGAACCCCAGGGACAGAGGAGCCTGGTGGGCTGCCGTCTGTGGGGTCGCACAGAGTCAGACACGACTGAAGCAACTTAGCAGCAGCAGCAGCAGCATGTCTCCTGCGTTAGCAGTCAGGTTCTTTACCGCTAGCACCACCGAGGAAGCCCTCCTCCTATTGTTCAGTGGCTCAGCCGTGTCCGACTCTTTGTGACCCCATGGAATGCAGCACGCCAGGCTTCCCTGTTCTTCACCATCTAGTATACTCTAAGATAATTTTATCTAATACAACTTAAATAAAATTGTACTGAAATCTTAATTCAAATTGAACGAATATATTTTCTGGGAATTGACACTTAAAAGAATAAATGCTTTTATCCGTAAGTTTGTCCTTACCTTTGTTCAGGTCTTCTTTTTATGTTAAGAAGTTCTTATCGTTTCCTCTATGTAAGTCCTATGCTTCTTTATTAAATTTATACCTATGTATTTTATATTTGTGAGTAAGTTTTTATCCATTTTCATTTCTACATGATAATTGCTAGTTAATAAATTTCATATCTTCTTTCTCAATATTTATAATAATGATTTCATTTTATTATGTTATTGCATTTACTTATTATCCTGTAAACTTTAGAACATTAGTGAATGGTAAGGCAAGAATCAGCATCTTTGTTTAGTTTCTATTTTAATTGAAATAGATTTGGTGGTTTGAAATCTATAATGATATTTCCTGCTGGTGTATGGTAAATATTTTGTTCCTTTTGTCTCTGCTGGATACCAGTAAATTTCTTTGTCAGCTAATAAAGTGTGTGGGCCGTACAGCTATATGACTGTTGTAAAGTGTAATCCCAAGAGTGATGGAAGGAAATGCAGGCTCCGTGAGCCTTTCTTAGTTAGCAACCAATTAAAATATTAAGAGAAAGTCTGTTTTTTCTTGGTCTCTTTACATCTTATCAGCCTCAAGGGTATAAAGAACTCAGCCCAACTGTTTAGATTCTGCTCGCTTTCGTGTAAGTCGAAGAAAAACGGGTACAAAACCATATGTAGTTATTTACCTCTCCCAGGCCCTGGGTCTAGGTACGTTTACTGGATGAAACAACTGGGTATGTTTACTGTAGGATTCTGGTATTCATATACATTAGGTTAGCAGAAAGTTTGCTTGGGTTTTTCCACGAGCTGAATGAACTTTTTGGCCAACCCAATATTTTTACTTTACGGCTGTGCTGTGGTGGTGCCCAAGCTTACGTCTGGCCAGAGGAGAGTTTGCCACTGTGGGTTTTTCATTGGCAGTGAAAACTTTTATGGGCAGAAGAACGGAGAACAAAAATGAAAACAACTTTTTTTGTTGCTTCTGATACCATACCCACAGTTGAGCTAAAACTCATTCATTTTTGGAGGGGGAGCAAAGCTTAGAGAGCTTCAATATTTTGACCAAGGTTATAATGACACTCAGTAGCCAAATCAAGTCTAGGGCTCTCATCTTCTGACTCTTAGATCCATACATATTTTTAAAATACTACGTTATTACTAGATTTATAGAACAGTTTCCTAGCCAAGATTCTGATTGTTCAAAAATAATAACCACAGGGAGTTTCTGGCTGAGTAATGGATTATTTAGATAATCGGTCATTTTTCTTCATCTTTATAGTAAACAATATTTCTGTGGTAGATTTAAAGTAAAAAAAAAAAAAAAAGTTGGAAATGTGCCAAAGATGTCATAGGCACTTCTATGTTTAGAAATTGTTTTTGATGGGAATTGTTTAGCCTAGGATAAATAAACATTTTATGAACAGCTGTCCAAAGAACAAGCAAAAGTCTTATTTTTCCTCTCCATTGAAATTCATCCAGAAGCAAAATCTTTGGATTGAGTGATGAGGAAAATAATTTTATTTACACAGAATAGACAAAGTATTTAGAAACAGAAGAATTGGAGAGTTTCTCCTATGAAGCAAAATAGACATTTTTCTTTGGGTTCATGAAAGAAGACAAATTAGTAAGGGTATGCCAGGTTCTAGATAAGAAGTTAATTAAGGTGTCAGTTGTCTTCTAATTATTTTGTGAAGGTTTGTATAAACTTGGAAGTATAAGTAAATGACAGTAAATGATAAATTCCTGAAGACAATGAGTAAACCAGGAATATTTGTTTCTAACAGATAATAAAACCTATTATAAAGCTACAATAATGAAAAGAATGGTACTGATACAAAACTGATTGTTGATGAGCAAAATGGAAAGCATATTTGAGTATGAATTTAGTTTATGATAGTGAAAATTAGGGACAAAATTTTAGTAAAGATACTGAGAAGAACCAATTAAATGTTAAGGGAAAACTTTAAAATCTTTATTGTGTAACACCTCAAATAAGTTCCAGTTGGACAGATTTAAATGGAGTAAATGAGACTAAAAGAGAGTTAAAAGTAAATAGTGGTAAATATATGTCTGATCAAAATGGGAATACTTTTTCTTTTTTAGCCTATTTTATGTAAATGAATTTGAAGATGCAACAATATTTGACTTGGGATAGTTATTCTAAGCAAATAGTACATTAATAATACAGACTTTTAAGGAGGAAAAATGGATATATCAAAATCTGGCAGTTTTAGAGGACATAAAACCACTGATCTGAAAGTTCTTAAACTGAGGACTGAAGTTCACATTCCATCCACATGGAACAATCGACTTTAATTAGAAGGCAGTTTCCTTGTTGTATGTGAACAATAACTTGATGTGATGTTTTGGGTCTAGTTCCTTCCAGGAATTTTACCAGCTGGTTGATAAATTATTGATGGCTTGAAATCATCCATAAATGGGAGTGATTAAACAATGGAAATTAGCAAATGCTACAAATCAGGACTTTTTTTTTTTTAAGAGGGCCATTTACCAGCTTATCACTTGAAATAGGATTTGGTTTGTTAGCATAAAATAAGATACTAAGCAAAATGTCTTAATAAATATTAAATAATGTCTCCAAAATCATCAGCGAATGGTGTCTGGTGTGAGGTTCTTTCATTTATGAAGGAATTTTGAGGTATACGTTCCTTGCCTTTGGCTAAGTTGATTTCCCTTGTGGCCCCGATGGTAAAGAATCTGCCTGCAGTATAGGAGACTGAGGTTCGATCCCTGGGTTGGGAAGATCCCCTGGAGAAGGAAATGGCAACCCACTCCAGTATTCTTGCCTGGAAAATTCCATGGGCAGAGGAGCCTGACGGCTTACAGTTCATGGGGTCACAAAGAGTTGGACACGACTGAGTGACTAACACTTTCACTCTCCTTGCCTTATGTAGCAAATTGTGTTTGTGCCCTGAAGCCATCATATGATATTTTCATAATTTATCTCTTAACATGTTCAACATGCACATTATTTATATTTTCTTTTTTCCTCTTCAGAAATAATTGCTTTCAAATGTACAGTTTTGCTTTGGATAATTGGTAGAAAGATACACGAATCCAACTGGTCTCCCCAAAAGTTGAAATTTTCATTTATTCCCTAATACTGATTTTGCTACCTTTGTCTCTATGTTCAGTTTGTCTACCATGTAACCTGATTTGTGTTTTTGATGTTTTAGTTTAATTGACTTAAAAACTGTTTTGCTCCTTTTTTCCTCTTAGCTCAATCCAAATACATTTTTGTTTTAAGCTTTGGCTTGGGCTGTTGTTTATTGTGGCTCTTCCCAGGCACCTTTGGTTCTAGCTGACAGGAATAGAATAGGCCTTTCTTTCTTTTCTGAAAAATTAATAGACTTTTTTATAAAGAGCAGTTTCAAGTTTATAGAAATTTGAGCAGAAAGTACAGAGAGTTCCCATGTACCTCTTTCTCCTGCCCTCCCTGCTCTGCCCATTTTCCCTCCTGTTGACACTTTACATTAATGTGATACATTTGTTAAAATTGATGGACCTACAGGGACACATCATAATCACCTAAAGCCCATAGTTAACAGCTTCAGTCTTGGTGTTTTGCTTTATATGGGCTTTGACAATGTATAATGACATGTGTCCAGCATTGCAATATCATATAGACTAGTACCATGCCCCTAAAAATCCTCTGTGTTCCACCTATTTATCCTGCCCTCCCTCCAACCCCTGGCAGTCACTCATCTAAGTTGTCTCCATAGTCTTGCCTTTTCTAGAATGTCAAGTAGTTTAAATCATACAATTGGAATATAGCCTTTTCAGATTGGCCTCTTTCACTTAGTAACATGTATTTAAGTTTCCTCCACATCTTTTCATGGCGATGTAATTCATTTCATTTTCGCACTAAACAATATTCCATTGTCTAGATGTACCACAGTTTGCTTATTCATTCAGCTACTGAAGGACATCTTGGTTGCTTCCAAGTTTTGACAGTTACGAATAAAGCAACTACAACCATCTGCATGCAGGTTTTTGTGTATGTATATTTTCAACTCCTTTGGGTAAATACAAAAGAGCACAGTTGCTGTGTTCTCTGATAAGAATATAATTTTGTGAGAATCCTTCAAACTGTCTTCCCTTTTATATTCTTACCAGTGATGACAGAGAGTTCCTATTGTCCCACAGGCTCACCACCATTTGTTGTTGTCACTGTTGTGGATTTTGATCACTAAGATAGGTGTGTAGTGCTGTTGGCTGAAAAAAGAAAAAAAGTGCAGCCTAAAAACTGAGAATTGTGTTTTATTTGGCAGACTTGCTGAGGACTTAGGCCTGGGAGGCAGATTCTCAGATAGCTTTGAAGGACTGCTTCTAAGAGGTAAAGGAGGAGTCAGGATATATATTAGAGTTTTTACAACAAAAAGCCAGGTAATCAGAACATCAAAAGTTTACTGTTAGTTAAAGAAAAGCAGACATCTGAAGTTAGTGAACTTAGCAGTTTTCTATGTATGGGAAGATGGAAGCGTCTGGGCTCACTGAAACCATTCCTTTGATATGGACCTTAATTACCTAGGGGCAGTATGCTGTTTTTCTCCATCCTGACTCTCCTCAGAGTGCACACGTGAGGGTGTCTGCAGTGGCTGATGGCTTCGTAACTACAACTTGCTTTGTTCACTGATGAGCAGGTGACATTTTTCATCCAGAGTGGTACCTCATCATTGTCTTAATTTGCATTACTCTGAAGATGTATGGTGTGGAGCATCTTTTCATATGCTTACTTGTCATCTGTATGTCTTCTTTGGTGTGCAGTCTGTTCAGATGTTTTGTCTGTTTTAAAACTGGATAGTTTATCTTCTTATTGCATTTTAAGAATTGTTATATATTTTAGATGCCAAATACATGTTTTGCAAAGGTTTTCTCCCAGCCTGTGTATTTTCGTTCTGTTACCAATATCTTTTGCAGAGCTGAAGTTATTTTAATAAAGCTTCAGTTTATCAATTTTTCTTTCATGGGTCTTGCTTTTACTGTTGGATCTGTAAAGTCATCACCAAACCCAAGAACCGTTAGGTTTTCTCCTTAGAGTCTGGGAATTTTATTGTTTTGCATTTCACATTTAGATCTGTGATCCATTTTGAGTTAGTTTTTGTAAAAGATGTAGGTTCTGTGTCTAGATCTATTTATTTTTGTAGTATGCAAATGTCTGGTTATTCCAATACCTTTTGTTGAAAATTCTGTTTTCCACTGATTGAATTTGCTCCTTTGTCAGAGATTAGTTTCAGTTGACTCTGTTTGTGTGAGTCTATTCTAGGCTCTCTTTCTGTCCCACTGATGTCGTCATGTATTTTTCATTAGTAGCACACTGTCTTGTTCACTGTAGCATTAAAGTAAGTCTTAAAGTTGAGTAGTGTCAGTCCTCCAACTTTGTTCTTCTTCAGTATTGTGTTGGCTATTCTGAGTTATTTGCCTCTTCATGTAAATTTCAGTCAGTTTGTTGATAGCCACAAAATATCTTGCTGGGAGAGGCTTGCTTTTTAAACTAAGAGTTTTGCTTTTGTCTTTTAAAATAGATATTTTTGACTTTTGGTCTTATTCAAAGGCCATTTACCTTATACCTTTTCCTTCTTAGGTCATCATCGATGTGTTTATTATTAACAATATAAGTAAATAATTATTATAATAAGAAATTGTGTGGTATTTTGTTACTTTTCTGTATTATATAAATCTCTACATAAATATGTATGTATAAGATTATGACCAAAGAGTAGTAATTTTTATATCTAAAGACCTGGCCTTGGGCGTGAGGGTGCTGCATGCAGTTTTCATGGACTCCACTGGGGTCTTTTAAAACTACATCTACTCACCCCTACTCATCTTTTTTAGGGCAGCTCAATCACTGAGAGTCACTGAATTTAGACGGAGTTATTGTATGGAGTCGGGGAAGAGAATGGCACCCCACTCCAGTACTCTTGCCTGGAGAATCCCAGGGACAGAGGAGCCTGGTAGGCTGCAGTCCATGGGGTCTCGAAGAGTCGGACATGCCTGAGCGACTTCACTTTCCTGCATTGGAAAAGGAAATGGCAACCCACTCCAGTGTTCTTGCCTGGAGAATCCCAGGGACAGGGGACCCCTGGTGGGCTGCCATCTGTGGGGTCGCACAGAGTTGGACACAATTGAAGTGACTTAGCAGCAGCAGCATTGTATAGAGTGTTGCATGTAAGAATATAACAGAGGCAGAAAACAACAAGAACCACTGCTATAAAGTAATGAAATCAAACGCGATTCAACTTAGGGTTTTTGTGTCTCTTCTCACATGTCTGTTCTCCTTCATTGAATTTAAATTTATCCTATAAGGGAATAGGAGACTCATGAGCATGAAGAAGGTAATTTTTTTTTTTTTTTAATGAAACATGCTAAGTACAATGTTATACAGAGCTCACTGTCTAAAAATACCAAACTTCCCTGGTGGTCCAGTAGGTTGAAAATCTTCCTGCCAATTCAGGAGATATGGGATCGATCCTTGTCCCGTGGAAGATTCCACATTCCTTGGAGCAACTAAGCCCATATACCACAGCTACTGAAGCCTGAGCTCCTAGAGCCCCTGCTCTGCAATGAAAAGCCACTGCAATGAGAAACCCTTGCATTGCAACTAGAGAAAGCCTGCACACAGCAACAAAGACCCAGCACAATCATACAAATAAATAAATACTTTTCAAAGTGCCATATTTACATTTTATTTGCACCTTATCTATGAGAATGGAGAAGGAAAAGGCTACCCTCTCCAGTATTCTGGCCTGGAGAATTCCATGGACTGTATATCCATGGAGTCGCAGAGTCAGACACAACTGAGCGACTTTCACACATATCTATGAGAAAGACTACACAGGCTAGCTTTTAATTTTTATATCTTATCTTATTTTATATGTTAATCACTCAGGTCTTTTTTTATTATCAGAGTTTAATAGATTTATATTCCAAGGATGTTTAATATGACATTGGGTTTTTACAACTTATAATTCAATGCCTGAATTGTGTTAAGAATTACACTCTTAACAGTTACATCATTATTCTCTAGTTCAGTTCAGTTCAGTTCAGTCACTCAGTTGTGCCCGACTCTTTGTGACCCCATGAACTGCAGCACGCCAGGCCTCCCTGTCCATCACCAACTCCCAGAGTTCACTCAGATTCACGTCCATCAAGTCCGTGATGCCATCCAGCCATCTCATCCTCTGTCCTCCCCTTCTCCTCCTGCCCCCAATCCCTCCCAGCATCAGAGTCTTTTCCAGTGAGTCAACTCTTCGCATGAGGTGGCCAAAGTACTGGAGTTTCAGCTTCAGCATCATTCCTTCTCTAGTAGACATATGGAAAATTTTCAAAAAACTTTAATAGCATATAGAGAAATAGTACTATTTAGCTTCATAAAATATTTGACTCAAGCAGTCTGGTGACATCAGGTTAATCTAGTTATGTAGTAACTAACCTTCTTAACCCTGCTTAGAGTGACTATCCCTTTTTCTTAACTATTAGCAGAATATGAGAAAAATTCACATATCTTAGCCAAGCTGAACATTATAGTGAAATATACAATTGGGGGAAACCATTTTGGTACATAAAAAAAGTTATCTAATTTTTATTTATTTTAAAAATATCAATGAAGTTAAATATTGTTTTCATGGTTATTGGCTTGTTTTATCTTTTGTAGCTTGTTTCATCTTTTTTGTCCAGGTTTCAGTTCGGGTGTGGGTCTTTTTCTAACTGATTTCATTTTGAGGTAAAACTGATTAACTCTTAAACACTAAAAATTTGATTTTTCTTTCAAGTTGAAGTATTTTGATGTTAGAATATAATACAGATATTTGGAAGATAGACCTTTATTTGGAAGATAGATACAAGTTTCCCTAAAACTTCTGGTTGTATTGGCAAATGTCTTGAAAATTCGATTATGATACCTAGGGATATTTATTTATGGTTAACTTATGTTTATGCTTTTTAGGAAGTAGAAGACAGTAATGATGAGTTATTTGAGTGATCATTTTAATTAAAGTTTTTCTTTTTGAGAAGACTTTAAAAGTTAAAATCCATTAAAGTTATACCTCATCAAAGTCTATAGTTCAAGTGCCAAGATCTATTATAGACTTCTTATTTAAAACATTTATTATAAAGTTAAAGCCAAAGAAACTTTGTAACTCGCATATGACCTTATGAATCTTAATTACAGGAAAAGATATATTTTGCATCTACTACCATAAGTCAAAAAATTTAAAATGTTTTACCCTCATTTTTATTCCTAAAATGTAGATTAAAATTCTAGAAACTGAGTAGCCTTTTTGACTATTTTATGATTCTCTACAGCTATCCAACATAATGTGGATATAAAATATAAAATATTCTTAATGATCCAAAATAAAATGTTTAAATTTAAGATCTTCTTTCCCCATGGTGACATTTGTTAACACATTCTCTCCTTTATAATATGCAGTGTTGGATCGTGAAACAGAGTAAACACGTCATTGTTTAAAATAAATAGCATACACTGTGTTCAAAGGACTGTGAATTTTATTTTGAACTCTTTTATATGATTTTAGTTCTAGAATACAATATATATTTTAATTTTATGTGATACAAAGATATTTATTTTATATGCAATATTAACTGTTTAGAATAGTCTTTAGATTATTATTATTTTGAAAATATAAGCATCATGCACGACTAATTCGTAATCTTACCATTGGAGGACAGTATTCTGTACTATGCAAAAATAAGTAAATGTAGATAATGGATAGGACGTGAAAGTAAGCCATTCTTTGGCATTTATAAGTTCAGTCTTTCAAAAATATTTATTTTTTAAATTTGCAAATGATTTTTTTCTGAAGTGACTGCCCTCCCCTGATTTTATATTACTTTCTAGAATTTTCTTTTGGAGTTACCACGGTCACTTCAGATATCTTGACATATGTTATGTTTGGTAGAGTAGGTTTTTTTGTTTTTTTAGTTGACAGAACAATTTCTTATGAGTTGGGAATGTATTTCTTTAGATTAAATTTATTGTCCTATGATTATGTAACACACACATGAACAGAAAGTGTTTGAAAAATTGTGTTCTGCTTCCTGTTTCAAGGAGGGAGTAATTTCTAGGACAGCGTATTGAAAGCGCAGTCTCTGGAGATCAGGTCAAGGTAGAGAAGTACATTTCTTACAGGTTTCTCCATGGATTTTCTAGGCCAAAGGGGTTGTCACAAGCTGAAGTTAGAGAATGGGAAGGTCTGTTTGATGCAGCAGGTGGGAAGATCAAGGCAACTGGAGAAACTAGATAAAAGCCAGGTAGGCTGCCCAGGCATCAGGAAAACAGAACAGCTGCTCTTCTTAATGTCACACTTGGTTCGAGGTACTGTTTGCCAGGCACAATGTCATCTTGATCTCTCTTTTGAATGATTCAAAGAAAAGTCCTATGAGTCATCGTTAATTGCTTGCCCTCCTGTCAGTAGCAAGTCCACTAACATCTGACAGACCCTTCTGTTCTGTGCCATCATCATCCTCTTAGCCCAAGCTGTGATCATCTCACCCGGATTTTTTGTAGTGGCTCCCCCGATTCTACGTTTGCCTTCATCTAATTCATTCTCCAGAGGAGCCAGGAATCTTTTAAAGAGAAGCCAGATCCTCTTCCTCTCCAAGTCATCACTTTGCACTGAATTTTAATTGCATTTAGAGTAATATCCATTTTCCTTATAGAGCTCTAAAACTTTGGTCTCTGACTAATGCTTCTAACTTCATCTCACATTGGCTTCCACCCCTGCTCCATCCCTTGAGCTTCAGCCATACTGGTCCTTCTTTTGTTTTTCAAACATTCAACTCAACTTTGTAATTTCTGTTCCTGGTACTTTGCGTTGCTTCTTCTTTTTCAAAATTTAGATGTGAGTTCAAATGTAGTTCGCTTTTTCAAATGTGTTTCCAGAGCATTCTCTCCAAAATAGTGTATTTTAACTTAACACAATTTGCATTTTATTTATTCACACATATTTCCTTCGTTGCATACAACTTTGTTTAGAATTCATTCATTCATCCACTACATATGTGTTGTATCCCCAGTATGTACCAGGCATTGTTCTAAGCACTTGGGATTCATCAGTGAACAAAAAAGACAAAAGAGATTCTCTGAACATATAGAATTCACAACATCAAGGTGAGGAGAAAAATAGCACATAATAAATAGTACATAATAAACATGATATATAATGAAGTTACAGTTATGTTGGGCAGTATGTTAGAAGGCAACAAGTGTAATAGAAAAAATAGAGTCTGGTAATACAGATTGGGAGATCTGGTTGGGGTGTCGGGGCAGGATGCATATTAAACCAGGTGGTTATGGTTGGCCTAATTGAGTTGATTATTAAAGTAGAGTTCTTTTGTTTCTTTTCTTTTAGCTTCAGCACCAGTCAGCAAAGTGAATAAGTACTGCACTTCTTCCAACTCTCATTCCACTTTGGGGAAAAAGAATATCATCATGTCAAGCATTACAATTGACCCAGATGTCAAGCCTGGTGAATATGTCATCAAGAGCCTCTTTGCAGAATTTGCTGTTCAAGCTGAAAAGAAAATTGAAGTTGTAATGGCTGAACCCTTGGTGAGTAGAGCTGACCTATAAACCTGAAATATTTTCTTGCCTTAACCATTATATTATAGATTTTCCAAAGAAAATAACATAGTTGAAAAATATTAAAGGAAGCCAATCTGAAGGGGTATATACTGTATAATTCCAGCTATATGACATTCTGGAAAAGACAAAGCTATGGAGACAGTAAAAGATCAGTGGTTGCCAGAGGTTGGGCAGGGGTAGAGGTGGGATGAATAGGCAGACACAGGATTTTTAGGGTAGTGAATATGTCCTGTATGATACTGTAATGGTGATACACATCGTCATAGGGTTATCCAGACCCACCTGTTGTGAGCCATAGTGCAGTCTATAGAGTTTGCGTCATTAGGATGTATCAGTTATGAAACGCCCCTCTAGTGCACATGTTGATAATGGTAGGGGCTGTGCATGTGTGGGCACAGGGGAATACAGTAAATCCGTTCTTCTGCTCAGTTTCACTGTGAACCTAAAACTACTCTAAAAAATAATGTCTTTAAGAAAAATTAAGGGATAGGTGATAATTAGTGTTCATCTAAAAAGCTGTAATGACTCTAGAATACACTTAGATGCGTTACTGCAGGTAACAAAAGAACAAAAATGATTTCACCAAGGGGAATTATTGAGACAGATAAAACATAAGAGAAAATGAAAGAAAATCTAAAATATTCGGTGAGTTGGTGATATGACAATAGCCAAACTTAGAACAAGTAAACAGCTTTGAATTTACAGTACCTGAGGATACTTAAAAGCATGAGGAGCTCTACTTATGGTGAGGAAGAAGGAAGGAAAGAAAACAAGAACAAGGGTTTGGGTTGGATTCTAAAGAATTGTGATGACTGTTTAATGATAGATATACAGTGGTTGGACAACAAGGAGAATAGATGAAAGGCAGAGACTATTTAGCTGTTGTATAAATCCAGGCTGAAATGAAAAGAGTCTTGAATTAGGGCATTAGCAGTGGAAAAAAAGTGAGATAGATAACAAAAGCAGAATCAGTAGAATTCGATGCACAATTAAAATGGAATAGGTGTTTGAGTGAACATGAAGGGTTAAAGATTTTTTGAAGTGTTCGAAAAGATGGTAGTGTGTGTACTTCGGTAAAGAAAACAAGAGTTTTATTGGGATAGTAAGGATGATTAAGATGTTTGTGTATGTTAAGCTTGAACTACTAGCAGTCTAGACCATGTGGAATTATTTGGCAGCTGGAAATTCCTTTGGGGAATTTGCAGGAAACATAGATTTTGGCATCATCCACATGAGGGTGATGATCGAAGCCAATACGGGAAAGAAACTATAGAATGGCATTATTATTGTCAAATAATAGACGCGGAGTACAGTGAACTCTGGGGAACAGGTTATTGGACTTGGAAATTAAATAGCCTGAGAACCGTTTCTGCAGGGTGAAGTAACTTTAGAAAGTAACTCTTGGGATTTGAAAGGAACGGATATGTGACGAATCAAGAGCATGTTGGTAGATTACAAGTTGGGTGGTGATAATGAAGATGGAAGTAGAGGATGTAAGAGCTGAAATGTATTTATTCCTTACATAACTGAATTAGAGATAGATGTTCACCACTGTTTTGAGACCCAGAGGGTCTGTTACTTGTCTGAGACCCAAAGCCAATAAGCAGCAGAGCAAAGAGTTAGGCTTAATGCAACCTGCTGTCCTTTCTCAGAAGGAAGGAAGAAAGGAAGGGAAGAGAATAAAGATGACTTAAGAAAGGAGGGAAGAAGAAGGAAATACATGTTCTTAATTTTCTTAGTTAAGTAGGACTTACTGCTCATACTGTGATGGTCTGTGGGTGGGGTGCCTGGAAGCATCGAGTTTCTTTCTGATCTTTAAATAGAGGACACTACTCTGAGGAAAGCGTCTGTGAAATCATGTATTTGAGGTTTAAGAAATAATAGTACATAAAAGATCACTAACTAAAATGTATATTTCAGAACTGTACATCTCATCATTAATATATTCAGTTTAGTCATTCCATGATTGCTTTCTGCGTTCAGTTCAGTTCAGTCACTCAGTCGCGTCCGACTCTTTGCGATCTCATTAATCACAGCACGCCTGGCCTCCCTGTCCATCAATATTTATGCCAATGTATATATATATATACATGTATATATATATTTATATAATATATATACATGTATATAATATAAAATTCTGTTTTTAAAATTTGGATTATGAGAGTTTATAGATATGAAATAGTGCTTATAAGGTTTAATTAGAAAGGTACTTACTCTATAAAATGTTATTTTCTTCATCCATGGTCTGTGAATTACATGTTAGATTGCTTTACTGGCCTACTTAAATAGCATATAGTCAGAAAGGAAACCACTTTTGAAAGATACATTTAAAAAAGGCTTATGGAGCATGATGATTATAGTTGATAATACTATATTGTTTAACTGAAAGTTGCTATGTACATCCGTGGCAGACTCATGCCAATGTATGGCAAAACCAATGCAGTAGTGTAAAGTAAAAAATAAATAAATAATAAAGAGCAAAAAAAAAAAAAGTTGTGTTCTCACTAAAAACAAAAAAGAAAGAAATAAAAAGTGAATATGTGAGGTGATGGATGTTTTAATTAACTTGATAGTGGGAATCCTTTCAGAGTATATATGTATTTATCACTTTGTATACTTGAAATATATTAAACCTTTATTTACTCATATATCTCAACACAAACTTATAGAAAAGTAGAGATTATAGTATAGTGACCCCTCTAGACCCATCACTTGGCTTCACCAGTTTGCAGCATACACAGCACATTTTAAAAGCTCTTTTCCTATTTTATAAAATGTTTTATAAAAAGCATGATGTAGTATGGTCCTGTCAGCTCTAAAATGTCTTATATTTTTAAAGGAATTTCAGTTTTGAAATATGAAAGTCTCGAGAGTAGCATAATTAAAAGAATGTGAGTGAAATTACCTACTTTGAACGAGTCTATAACACGGCAGTTTTATATCTTGCACTTTCCTTTTTCTACCAATGTAGTATTACTGACCTAACTCAGGGTCAGATTCTGTCGTGTTAGACCATTGCATTAGCCTTCTAGCCAATCAAGCAGTAGTCCATCACCGTTCCATTTTCCTTGTTCTCACCAAGCTGTCCCTCATCTAGAGCCCAGATAGCAGGATTATCACCTTATTGCTTTAGAATTCTTGCTTCCTTTTCATTCCCATGTATTAAATTCAAGTTCTTGGGGGAGTCATTTCAGCCTCTTCAAAGCTTTGTTATAGCTGGGATAATGTTTCTTGATTCTCCTATCCTGATGTACGCTGTGACAAAAGTATTGGCTTAAAAGTATCCTCTGTATATTCTGTTGTTCTGATGTGTTTGTTTTTATTTTTCTCTTGATCTAAAATGCTTTTAACTCCTCTGTTTTTAAACCTCTACTCATCCTTGCAGCTTCCCACATGTTCCTTCTAACATAGTGATCCTTGCTTAAGCTAAATGAATCTGTGTTTTACTATAGTAATTTTGTTCACACTCCTAGATTCTGACATTGTCATATTATGGTTTATTGTTTACATATTTATCTTTACTGATGTAAGCTACTTGATACCAGGTCTCTCTCTCCTCTTGTACCTGCAGCACTGTCCTTGGTGGTAGGCTCTTAGTAAAAGTTTGTCATATAAATTGAACTTATTCTTGAGAACACTGCTGTGGCCTGCACCCTTATTTTCCTTCTCACAAAGCATAGTATCATTGTGTTAGATAGAGCTTCTAATATTTCTTTCAGAATAGACTGATGCTGACTGTATTTTATTCGTTCACTTAACAGTTCATTTCAGAAACACCCACTATGTAATTTCAATTGAGGTTATTGAGTTATAGTGAGTAGTGCTCAGGATTCCATTAAAAAATAGGTGTTTCTACCCCATCATCACACTTAAGAGAGAAGAGACATTCCTTCCTTCTCCTTCTGACACCCCAGGAAAATACACAAATGTTGTAGACTCTGGCTGCTCAGGACAAACACTGGCTGAGAAAATCCCCGTCATATTTTATAGATTTTACCACCAACACTCCTATGTGTGCGTGCTAAGTTGCTTCAGTTATGTCCAACTCTGTGCAACCCCATGGACTGTAGCCCGCCAGGCTCCTCTGTAGATGGAATTCTCTAGGCAAGAATACTGGAGTGGGTTGCCATTTCCTCCTCCAGGGAATCTTCCCAACCCAGGGACTGAACCTGTGTCTCTTATATCTCCTGCACTGGCAGGCCGGTTCTTTACCATTTGTACCACCACATCCTATGTACCAGCGTAATTTCTTCCTGTCTAAATCAGATCTCTGCCAGCTCTGTTTCATTTATGTCCAAGTCTAAGTAGATGGTGTATCATCTACCCAGCATCACAATTAGATAAATGAAAATACATTTAATCTAAAATTGTCACAATGTTTTTATTATACCTCAGATGCGTTTATTATGATCCATTTGTTTTGAAATGTATTTTGTATCCTTTCCAGTAATAAACTGCTGTTCAAGATGACTCTCTTAAGTTCTCGAATGAAACTCTCATTCTGTTCTAAAGAAAATAGTATCAACACATTGTTACATACAAGGAGCCTAAGGTGTCTCATGGTCAGATGGACAGTAGGTTACATGGAAAGTTAGAAGCACCCACGTGAAAGAATTCTGTGAAAAAGAATTTAATCAACCACTAAAATGAGAGAACTGGCCTTTTCATTCTCATATTAGAACTCATAATAAAAGGAAATTAAGGAAGCTGAAAGATTCAGAGGTTAGCTGAGTTTGACTTCAGCCATGATTTCATTTTTATCTTGGAAGATTCGAAAAGGAAGGGCAACCATTGATTAAAATTTCAGCTTGTAAGCTATATAATCCAATACCTTAGGTTTCTTTATTCCTAAAAAGAGGTAGATCAATCCTGGGTAATTGATCCAAGCACATTTGTGCTTATTTGTCACTGTTATTAGATTGCCAGTGACCTATACAGCAGATGGGGAAAAGGGCTTTTCCCCAATCACCTGCTAATATAGACTGTATGTATTTAGTTTAGGACCAGCATTTTTACAACTGTGCACTATCCACTGTTTTTTGATAGTATTAAATATCTTTGTATTTTAAAGAGTTTCTGGTCTTGCATTTTTCTGTTAGCTTCCCCCCCTTCTCCTCACATGTTTATTGTTACATGGTATATATTATTTATTATGATTGAGGCACTGAACAGCTGATTGGAAGCCCCACCTTCATGGAGGGGCCTTTTTGACTGTGGTCTTTAGTGTGTAGTCATCTGAACCATCAATGTCAGCTCTTTAGCTGGGAGCTAGTCAGAATCTCCTGAGAGGGGTGCTTCAGTAGCCCAAATGAGAAGGTTTAGGCTTGGCTACTAACATTCAGGGGATATAGAGGCAGAAGATAACTGTGTGGTGTTTTTTTTTTTTTTTTTTTTTTAATATTTAGCATATACTTTTTCACTTAAGCGCCCTGTCTTCAGGATGATACCCTGTCTTCAAGTGTAGAATCTCCCAGCTGACATCTCTGTTTTGCTCTTTGCTAAGAAGGGCAATTCCTCTATGCGAAGGATGGAGAGACGGCCAACTTGCTAAGTAAGAGTGGGTGAAGGGAGTGAGAGGTAGGGTTTAAACTTTTCCGAAACATTCCACCAACCTCTTTTTTTTTTTTTTTTTTAGTTTTCTCTTTTTAATAAAAAGCCTATAAAACAGATCAATACAGTACCAGCCCTCTTATTTTTTAAATTTTTTTGGCTGCTCTGAGTCTCCATTGTGGCACACAGGCTTTTTCTCTAGTTGTGGCACATGGGTTTAGCTGCCCCGTGACATGTGGGATCTCAGATCCTCTACCAGGGATTGAACCTGTGTCCCTGGGTTGCAAGATGGATTCTTAACCACTGGACCACCAGGGAAATCCCTCAACATTCTTATTTTAACGTCCCCTTCATCCACACTTTCATAGTACTGAAGTCCTCCAATTCCTGAGCCTTTGGGGAGTTCCAAGGTACTGACTGGATTATCTTTTCCTCACTTTGCATGGCAAGCTCAGTCCCTTCCCTCTGATTGTGACTCAAATGTCATGTTCTCAGTGGTCATTAGGAAGTCCCCACCTCCATTGCAGCTTCCCATCCTAAAGTCTAAGATAATGTGTATTTTCCTTGCTCTGTCATTGGACTTTTTAATCTACAATGATAGGGATTGTTTAGTAGGACAGAAGGCCATGCTTAGTTGCAGATTATTGAAATATTTCAGTATCATTGTTACACTGTCAAAATTTTTTGAGTAAGCCCTCTTGCTTTTCCTGGAAGCTACATGTTGCTGCTGGTACTCTGCACACAAATACTAGTTAAAGGGTCAAATTACAGTATAAGGGATTGTGAACTTTAGATTCATTATTAATATATTCTATTATTTTAAAATAATGACATTATAAAAAGTGAAAATAGTTTTAAAGGTTATGTAATAACAATAGTGATCCTTTCATTTTTTATCAAGGTAATCACTGTCTATAGTGTTAGTTTACTATTTTTCATGTCTTTTATTTATCAATCTCTGTAGCACTTTCCACCTGTAAAAAAGAAAAAAAAAACACAGCCATGAGATTTTATATACATATATTTTTTCTGTACCTATTTTTATTTAAAAAAATCAGAGATTGTTCTGTTGTCAGCCCATATGTATTTGTCTCATTCTTTCTAACAGTTGAATACTACTTCACTTAGAGAAAGTACTATAAATTTTCTTATACCACTCTCTATGGATAAGCTGTTTGGGACTTACCCCAATTTGAGGTCACTGCAAAAAAAGATAGTGTAGTGTTAGTTGCTCAGTCCTGTCCCACTCTTTGAGATGCCATGGACTGTAGCCCACCAGGCTCCTCTCTCCATGGAATTCTCCAGGTAGGAATACTGGAGTGGATTGCGATTCCCTTCTCCAGAGGATCTTCCTGACCCAGGGATTGAACCCAGGTCTCCTGTGTTGCAGGCAGCCTCTTTACTGTTTGAGCTACCAGGAAGACAACAGCAGAAAAAGATAGTACAGTAAATATTCTTATACGTAAGTCTTTGCATTCATCTATATGTGAATATAGAGAATAATATGGATGGCCATAGCACTCTGAACGCACCCGGATCTCATCTGATCTCAGAAGCTAAGCAGGATTGGGCCCAGTTAGTACTTGGATGGGAGAATAACTTGTATTCTTTTTAGTTGTCATGTTAATTGGTTGCAGATACTATAAGCATGTTTTTAAATAGTTTATCTTTTCAAAGTCTCATATTGAAAGTACATCTGCTTGAGCAATGATTAGGCTGTCCTCAACCATATTATAATCAAACTGAGAGGTTAATACAAAGTCCTTGATTAGTAATCTGTATTTGGTGCAGTACGCTTTAGTTCAGTTCAGTCACTCAGTCGTATCTGACTTTTTGCGACCCCATGGACTGCAGCACGCCAGGCCTCCCTGTCCATCACCAACTCCTGGAGTTTACTCAAACTCATGTCCATTGAGTCAGTGATGCCATCCAACCATCTCATCCTCTGTCGTCCCCTTCTCCTCCTGCCTTCAATGTTTCCCAGCATCAGGGTCTTTTCCAACGAGTCAATGCTTCGCATCAGGTGGCCAAAGTATTGGAGTTTCAGCTTCAGCATCAGTCCTTCCAATTAATATTCAGGACTGATTTCCTTTTGGATGGACTGGTTGGCTCTCCTTGCAGTCCAAGGGATTCTGAAGAATCTTCTCCAACACCACAGTTCAAAAGCATCAATTCTTCGGCACTCAGCTTTCTTTATAGTCCAGCTCTCACATCCACAAATGACTGCTGGAAAAACCATAGGTTTGACTAGATGGACCTTTGTCAGCAAAGTAATGTCTCTGCTTTTTAATATGCTGTCTAGGTTGGTCATAACTTTTCTTCCAAGGAGCAAGCGTCTTTTAATTTCAAGGCTGCAGTCACCATCTGCAGTGATTTTGGAGTCCAAGAAATTAATGTTTTTTAGCTGATAGTGACATGAGTATTTCGCATTCAAACATCATTTCTGAGTTCTTATTAGGTAAAAAAACAGCTAAGTCTCATTTTTGTTTTAGGGAAAACTCTGTGAGGGTATCAAATGTTCAGAAATCTTTGAGAAAGTATGAGTTTATTGAAAAATGAAAAATGTTGAGTATAAGAAAACAGTGTGAATGTTTCTGGAAAAGTTAATTGCTCTCTTTTAGTCTTCTTGGTCATTACTTTATTTTATAAATACCCTATGGGGTAATGAACTATGTAGATCAGCGTTCCTCAAAATATTACTGAAAACCTTTCAATTTAGTATTACAGTAAAAGAGGGATCAAGTGAGGGGGATCAAGTAAGTCAAGTAAGTTGGGAAGAAACAGCTTATTCTCTCTTCTACACCACCCCTAGCCCAGGTTTCAAATACACAGTTCACATTAGGATAGCTCAGTAATTTTCAAACTTTTCAGATACTTACAGAAGCAGTGTTCTCTTGAACTTGCTGTGAGACTTGGAGCTAGTTAATTGGGCATACATATTATTGGACAGTATCATTATCATGTTGCATGTTTATCATGCATGCTGCTGCTGCTAAGTTGCTTCAGTCATGTCCAACTCTGTGCGATCCCGTAGACGGCAGCCCACCAGGCTCCCCTGTCCCTAGGATTTTCCAGGCAAGAACACTGGAGTGGGTTGCCATTTCCTTCTCCAGTGCATGAAAGTGAAAAGTGAAAGTGAAGTTGCTCAGTCGTATCTGACTCCCAGCGACCCCATGGACTGCAGCCTACCAGGCTCCTCCATCCATGGGATTTTCCAGGCAAGAGTACTGGAGTAGGGTGCCATTGCCTTCTCCTTTATCGTGTATAGTAGTTGGTTTTAGAGAGAGAAGACTTGTCTGCAAGATAATTACCAAAGTGTGCTTAGCGTTTAAGGACTCTAGTGCCAAGGACATACCAAAAATCTTTTGCCTATTAATGAAGTCAAGTGGCATAAAACCAAAATTGAAAGAGACACACGTATCCCATTGTTCACTGGAGCACTATTTGCAATAACTAGAACACGGAAGCAACCTAGATGTCCATCAACGGATGAATAGATAAAGAAGTTGTGGTGTATATACACAATGGAATATTACTCAGCCATGAAAGGAACACACTTGAGTCAGTTCTAATGAGGTGGATGAACCTAGAACCTATTATACAGAGTGAAGTGAGGTCTGAAAGAGAAAGATAAATACTGTATTCTAACAAATATATATGAAATCTAGAAAAATGGTACTGAAGAATTTATTTACAGGGCAACAGTGGAGAAACAGAGAGAACAGACTTATGGACATGGGGAGAGGGGAAAAGGGGGTGAGATGTATGGAAAGAGTAACATGGAAACTTACATTACCATATGTAAAATAGATAGCCAACGGGAATTTTCTGTATGGCTCAGGAAACTCAAACAGGGGCTCTGTATCAACCTAGAGGGGTGGGACCAGGAGGGAGTTTCAGAAGGGCGGGGATATATGTATACCTATGGCTGATTCATGCTGAGGTTTGACAGAAAACAGCAAAATTCTATAAAGCAATTATCCTTCAATAAAAATAAATTAATTTTAGAAAAAGAAAGTCAAGCAACATAAAATTCAAGTATTTTACCTACTCCAATTAAATTAGCTAGAAACATGATTCTCTGATAGTTAGATTAGGAATTTTTCAGTGACAAATATGTTTGTGAGTTTATTTTCATGAAGGTGAGTCATAAATGAGAGAAGGAAATTGAGGCTCTAAGATAGATAGCTTCAGAATATACAAATTTCTTAATTTCAGTTTTTCTCTAAGTTCTGAAATTCTAAATTTAAAACTCCGGGAGTTGGTGATGGACAGGGAGGCCTGGCGTACTGTGATTCATGGGGTCGCAAAGAGTTGGACACGACTGAGCGACTGAACTGAACTGAAATCTAAAATTCTAAAAATTCTAAATTCTCTCTAAATTTCTAAATTCCAGTTGAAGAATGGCATTGGTTTTTTATGATACATATTTCAGGTAAAAATTCAATAAGAAAGCCTAATGTAGAAAGTTTAGAAAATCATCCTAAAGAATCTCAATAAAAGAATCAGTTGTAATAGATTTGAACATAATCTGAGACACCTCTCACATTCAGTAAGTTAAATAATTCTATGTGGAATAGGAAGCAAGAAAAGTAGATAGTAAGGCTGACAGAAAGGGTCACGCTGTGTATGCTCTTCTAAATTAATTAAATTTTGTTTGTATTAGCACATCAGCACCTTTCCTTAAAACTAATTAATTACAAAGAAAGCAAAACCAACTTACAAATCTCAACTGTTTATGTAAAATTTCTAATATTTTGCATATACTTTTTTTTTCAATTACAGGAGAAGCCATTATCTAGATCTCTTCAGAGGGGTGAAGATCTTCAGTTTGACCAGGTATGCCAGTATTTTTTTTCCTGAAAAGAAAATGTTTATCCTAACAGTCTGATCCAAATATACACCCAGTATTTTATATTTTGTTTAGTGGCCCTATATATGGTTATATACTAGATTCTGTCTGGAGCTGATAGTCTGTTTTATATAAATATATACATATATTTTATACACACACACAAAGATACTTGACCAAGCACGAAACCCAGGTTACCAGCGTTGGAAGCATGGCATGCTAACCACTGGACTGCCATGGAATTCCTTGGTAGTTTGTTTTTTAACAAAACAAATAGAATGAGTTATGAGCTGTAAACTTTATTGATATCTGTTTATTAAATATTTTAAAACTTTGCTTTTCATTGGTACTCTCTTTACTGTGCCCTTTGAAAATTTTCAGAAGGTTTCCAATTATATCTCTCAATCTTTCCTTGTATATAATTTTACATATTTGACCTCTTAACATTTACTATTTACTGTTTTTCCTGTTGGGGCTTCAGAACCTTTATATTGAAGCATCTAGCCTGGTTTTCTCCCTTTCCACCCCCTTCTAAAGGCAGAGCCAGAGACAAGGACTGGGTTCTAGAAAGAGATTCTAGGGAGGAGACTTGAGAGAGTGATGCAGGGAAAAGGAGGAATTGATAGAGATCACTGCTCTGAGCACTGGGGGTTCATTCCATTCTGAGAGCTGTCGAGAATGTTGCCTATACTTGTCTGTCTGATGAATGGAGGGCTGCAGCATGTGTCTGCAGCCCCCTCTGCAGTAGTTGTGGGTTGTCCTAGGAGGCATTGACTACACCCTGTACTCACACTTGTAGCTGTGCTTGTGCAAAGATCAAGGGGAGTGCCTGTGTTAGACCGCCAAAGAAGCTTAAAAAGAAAATATACAATGGCCACCCCCCCACCCCAAAATAATCCCCAAACCAGAAATCTTTATAAAGAATACTAATATCTAAAATTTAGTGGTATTTTTCTAATGTCAGTTCTTTCCTCTTGCTAATATTGAATATTTGATCAAGTGTTATTTTTATCATAATTATGTTTGCTCAATAATTATTTCATTATATACTGATTGTCTGCAAAACTCAATAACCGAGATCAGCTTTCTGTTGCCACCTAGTATTCCTGAGCTACTTTTCCCATAATTAGGTATCTAGGAAATAGAAGTTAATGCTCGTGTTAGTCTGCTTGATTAGATAGAGATGACTGGTTAGAATTACTTGGTGGAGGCGTACCAAAATACTGTGTTTCTGGATCCTGCTCCAGTTCTGCTGACCAAGAGTGGTGCTCTGGCACCTGTATTTTACAATAGCTCCCTAGGTGATTCTGATGCATACACTTAGTAAATAGCTGCTGGTCTAAGAGGAAGCTATAAATAAGAAGGCTTTGTTATGGTAATAATAAGATCACTTCATACAGCCCTTTTCAAATCTTAATGCCATTACAGAAGAAACTAAGTACTAGTTATTATTAATGTATTACTAATATTTAAAGATAATCTAAAGTATTTTAAATTATTCACATCTTGAATCTATTTAACTAATGATGAATGAATGATCAGAATTTGAAACTTATTAAGCCATATTTTAAGGAAATTTTCATTTCTTATGTAAATGATTAATAAAACTAAATTATCATGCCCAATAGCTTGATTCTTTTTACAATAAAAGCTATTTGTGAAATAAACTGCTTTTGTATATTTACAGTAACAGATGATGTTTTATTGTTCCTTCTCAAATATTAAGAGATTTCCTTTGATTGATAGTATTCATTGTTAATGAAATATAAAATTTCAAAATGCTTAAATAAAATTAAAATCTTGTTTTTATTTTAATTTTCTAGATTAGAAACTATTCACCTGTCAGGTTATGATAATTTATAAATCATAAATGCGTGATTAAAGGAAGGCAGATTAAAAAGAGAGAAGAATGCACAAGCAACCTGTTTCATTCTTTGTTACATGAAAAATATAAAATATTAGAAAAAATAAATGTTTAATTCCTAGAGGTAGCCATTTATCTTCATTAACTGACACTTCCTACAGTTGTGGAACTGAGTGAGACGTTGAGTATCCCTGCAGCCTGCAGTTTTTTTAGTTAAGTCAAACGAAGGGAAGCATGTTTCACTGTACGCTGATTTTAAAATACTAATTTTATGAACAATGGATTGAATCAGATACAGTTTCCTATGAAGAGAGTATGTTTTTTCTCTGGATCCTCAAGATGAAGAGTGACCTTAGGGATGACTAATGGTAGCTGGTGTACCTCTTACCACCACTACAGGCAAGCTGGGTTCATTCATGAAATGAATCTGATAAAGCTAACCTACAGTTCAGATAGTTTAAGGGATGCCTCAAATTGAGTGGCAGGCATCTGGCCCACTCCATTTATTTTTATGCTGTCCATTTATATATTTTGAGCTTGAAAAGCAGGTATATAACACATTTCTAATATGTTTATTTGTGAGTATCACAAATTGTGTAATTATAATTCTCTGTTCCGTGTCATAGCAGCACAGAGGCAAGTGGAGCTTTTCCCATAGTTCTAACTGATATGGTCGTCTCTGCATCTCTTTATCCCTTCTAGTGGTAACGTTTTAGAACATTTCATTCACATGAGTAGAGAGGAGCTGGCCAGGAAAAGGAAGTAGGTGTGATTGTTTCATGTTGTGTAACAGTTCACCCAGAGGTGTCCTGAATATAATCAGGGACGTTACTGACAGTCATGTTTTCACACGAGTAGCATATGGAGGCAGGTAAAGGGTGGAAAGCCACTTAACGAAACTGCAAGGATTTGGGTAAATTTTAATAGTCAGTGAAATGTAACTCGCTATACTTTATTACTTGGCTAGACTCCCAGCCCTTATTTTTATTTTGAAACACATTTGTTGCTCTTGAATTACTATGTTTCGTGTTAATTTATTCCAGAAATATTGCTCATTTCTAAGTGATTGCAAGTAGAGTTAGAAGCGTGGCACTTTGATGTATTTTATCTTTGGCAACATCTTGTGTTTTCAGTTGATAAGCTCTATGAGCTCAGTAGCAGAGCACTGTCTCCCTTCCTTACTCCGCACCTTGTTTGACTGGTACAAACGCCAGAACGGAACTGAAGATGAATCGTATGAATATAGGCCTCGGTCTAGCACAAAATCTAAGGGGTAAGTGGCACATTTTTTTACTTTTCTGTCTGGGGTTGAAGCACTTCCAATGAAGAGGCTATAGTGTTATCAGCTGATGATTGTTATTGTTTGGTTACTTTTGTTGAACAGGTAACAGAGGGAAAAGATGCTCACACTTAAACTGTGAATCAAGTGAAGGTAGCGGTTAAAGTAGGTGCTGCCCTACAGGAGTCACTGCTGGAGCTAGTCTTGCCAAAATGCGTTTCCAGAAAGCCATCTCTGTGGTGCAGAGAGGAGCTTTACCAGTCATCGACAAAGTTAAAAAATATTCAAAGAAAGTCTTGTTCATATGGTTTGTGAAGGGAAACAATTGTGATATTGGAAGACTGCTCAGACCTTATGTTCTTACACTTGAGACTCTTCTTGGAGTTAAATCCTTGAACTTGTCTTTTCTGTTCTTCAAATTTCCCAGGGAGATCAGGGATTTAAGTAAAACATGTTTGTTTTCAGATGATGGCCTGTGGTTAGAATTGGACTTCAGCAGAAGCCACTTGTGATTTTCCAACTTAGATTTGTGAAAAAATGACCTGGCACTGTATTTTCATATTTTTCTTCCTCTTATTCTTTTATTTTTTATTTATTTTAAAATACGGTTTTATTTACTAAAAATTTTCCATTTGTATGTTTAATTTTTATTTTTTTAAAATTATGAACATATGATAACACACTTACAGGAGACTTGGAAAATACAGAACAAGGTTACATATCGTTCCATTATATATTACAATAATTTTTTGAAGTAGATAAGATTTTTAGTTGGAGTTTCAATATCAAACTCTAAAAATTAACAGAATGAATATATAGAGAAGTAGAAGGATATCGTAGGCCTGAAAAGCTCTGTGAACCTATTCAACATAATTAAGATTCATACAATTTTCACACAACAGTAGGGTATAAATTGTATTCATTTTTTCGGCTGTGCCACTTGGCATGTAGGGTCCTAGTTCCCTGACCAGGAATTGAACCCATCCCCCCTGCACGGGAAGCACGGAGTCCTAACCACTGAACCACCAGAAAGTCCCTCTCATTCTTTTAGATTAGGTTTAATTTCTGACAGATGTAGTAGTGAGATTTGCATGTAAGTTCTTAATGTACAAAACGAGAACACAAGAAATGCAATATATATGTTGGGTGATTACGAAAACTTAACGCTTGCCATGAAACACCATATGTACTAGGAATTCAGTAAATAACATGAAATACTAACCAAGAGCTCTTTTCATAATGTAGTCCTAATTTGAGATTCTTGTTTCAGGGATGAACAGCAACGTGAAAGAGACTATCTTCTTGAAAGGAGAGACTTAGCAGTAGATTTCATTTTTTGTCTAGTTTTAGTTGAAGTTCTAAAGCAGGTAAGCTCTGCAAAGTCTGTATTTCTTATTTTACACTGATTTGCTTTCATGTTTCAGTTACCTAATTTAGGATGTTATATCTAAAATTCTCACAGAAACACAATTCCTGTAATTTAATTTTATGCCTTTCAATTGCCTGAGGATTGCATGTCCTGTACCTGTCTCTCCCTATTCTTTCTACCTTCATTTGCCATCTAAGACATGAAATCATGTTAGTAAAATGGAGCTGAATAGAAACTGTGTTAAATATGGGTTTTAGCTGTCACTGTAGTCTGCCTGTCATTTACCTACTTCAATTCCTTTTTACCTCCACTTTTATTTTTTTTTTCTTTTTTTTTTTTAATTTATTTTTAATTTTAAAATCTTTAATTCTTACATGCATTCCCAAACATGAACCCCCCTCCCACCTCCCTCCCCATAACATCTCTCTGGGTCATCCCCATGCACCAGCCCCAAGCATGCTGCATCCTGCGTCAGACATAGACTGGCGATTCAATTCACATGATAGTATACATGTTAGAATGTACCTCCACTTTTAAAGAAATTCTCTTCCTAGCCCTCAAGCCTGCATTTCAGCATGTAATAATTGCGCAGTGATTGTTGAGCAGTGGGGGTGATCTGAACTGTCAAATGCAAATGATTTTCAGGATAATGAATTATTTATGTTTGTTCATTCAACGGGCTTCCCTGATAGCTCAGTTGGTAAAGAATGTGCCTGCAAAGCAGGAGACCCTGGTTCAATTCCTGGGTCGAGAAGATCTGCTGGAGAAGGGATAGGCTACCCACTCCAGTATTCCTGGGCTTCCCTGGTGGCTCAGCTGGTAAAGAGTCCGTCTGAAATGTGAGAGACCTAGATTTGATCCCTGGGTTGGGAGGATCCCCTGGAGAAGGGAAAGGCTCCCCACTCCAGTACTCTGGCCTGGAAAATTCCATGGACTACAGTCCATGGGGTTGTAAAGAGTTGGACATGACTTTCTCTTTCACTTTCATTCATGCAATAAGTGTTAGAATGTCTACTGTTGGGTGGTATTGTTCTAGGTACTGCATTCCTGAGCTTACCATCTCAGTGACATAGATAGTGAAGATATAAATATGTAATTTAGTTTCAGCTATCATGTTATACACATTTTTACTATTCATGATCAGTACAAGTATATGTATAAGTGCCTGTACTGATGTGACAGTATGTTTTCCATAGTTTGTATTCTTTAAAAACTTATACAGCATTCAAAGATGATCCATGTATTTCCAGCCATGCATGCTGTAATGTTTCGGGAAAAGAAAAAATCAAGTCACCTAAAAGAAAAAGAAATCATATTTTGCATATGACACGTTTGGACAGGGAGTTTTGTTTTTGTTGTATAAAATGGAATAGAATACCTAATATGACATGAAAAAGCAAGTGTAAGATATAAAAAGTTAATTGATTTGATAGTCTTTTTTGACATAACCACTATAAAAATATTTGAATTGTGTAATCATGTGTACTTTGCCTTTGTTTTTACAATGTATGTGAAAAAATATTGAAATCTGAATATCTGAAACCCACAGATAAAAATACATTTTTCTTATTTTTTATTTTGTTTAAAATAAAAGTTTAATAACTTTGAATATGTGAAATAAATGCATTAATTAAAGGTAAAATCACTTTAATTTGTACCTTTCATAAAGATTTATTTAGTCAATGTGGGAAAGAAGTTTCCTCTGAAAGTTGTGCTTTCTGAAAGCCAGATTTGCTTTCTGTGATCTCTTAGTTTAGCTGGATCCTAGATCCTAGGGCTGAAGTCAGTAGAGAAATAGAAGGAGCTAAGGACCAGAAGCATGATACAATGAACAGACTTGGGCTTGGCGTTCATCAAGGTTACATGCATGCCAAGTCACTTTAGTTGTGTCCGACTCTTTGTGACCCCATGGACCATAGCCTGCCAGACTCTTCTGTGCATGGGGTTCTCCAGGCAAGAATACTAGAGTGGGTTGTCATGCACTCCTCCAGGGAATCTTCCTGAGCCAGGGATTGAACCCAAATCTCTTATGTCTCCTGCATTGTGAGGCATATTTTTACCACTAGCTCCACCTGGGAAGCCCCATCAAGGTTGATCTCGTGCTGAATGTAGATCTTGTGACAAATTTAGTCATCAGTATTTGCATTTCTTAGTTACATGGTAGAGGAATTTCTTCTCCCAGCCAAAGAAAGTGCAAACTCGTGCACTGACTTTCAGGCCCCTCCATGATCCCTGACTCGTTTGTGCCTTTTCTCCCTTGTCTGCCATGACGGTCTTCCACTTAGCAACTGGCCTCTCTTCTCATCTAAAAGTTACCTATAGTTGCACTGGCTTCAGAACTTCAGTGCACAGACAAGCCCTTGGAGGGTTTTCTTTCTCCGCTTTGTCTTGATCTTCCTTTTCCTCCTGTTCCTTTAAAAAATCTAATAGTCCAGATAACTCTTCTAGTAGGGAAAAAAAACATCGAGGTTCGTAAACCTAAGAAAATCCTTTCAGGCCCATTTTTCAAGTCCTTTGCACAAAATCCTTTCATATCCATGGTTCACATGGACTCACAAAGTATAAAAAGGGGAAATACAGTGGCTCTCATAGCTCATCCTTGTTTTTGGTTCTTTTATCATACTCTGCTAACCTACACTTCCCTTTCTGCTTAACATTTCTTTTTAAAAAATTTAATTTTTTAATTGGAGTACAATTTCTTTACAGTGTTATATTATTTTCTTTTGTACAACAACATTTATACCCCTTTTCTCTCTTACCATTATCCTCATATTTTCATTTAATTGCACTCATCAAAGAAATATATACCAAAAGCATCAGTTCAGTTCACTCACTCAGTCACGTCCGTCTCTGCGACCCCATGGACTGCAGCACACCAGGCTTCCCTGTCCATCACCACCAACTCCCAGAGCTTGTTCAAACTCAGGGCCATTGTGTCGGTGATGCCATCCAACCATCTTGTCCTCTGTGGACCCCTTCTGCCTTCAATCTTTCCCAGCATCAGGGTCTTTCCCAATGAGTCAGTTCTTTGCATTGGGTGGCCAAAGGATTAGAGCTTCAGCATCTGTCCTTCCAATGAATATTCAGGACTGATTTCCTTTAGGATGGACTGGTTGGATCTCCTTGCAGTCCAAGGGACTCTCAAGAGTCTTCTCCAACACCACAGTTCAAAAGCATCAACTCTTTGGTGCTCAGCTTTCTTTATGGTCCAGCTCTCACATCAATACATAACTACTGGAAAAGCCATAGCTTTGACTAGATGAAACTTTGTTGGCAAAGTAATGTCTCTGCTTTTTAATATGCCTTCTAGGTTTGTCACAGCTTTTCTCCCAAGAAACAAGCATCTTTTTGATGTTCATTATTCAAAATCCTATATAGGTTTTCTCTTTCCCAGTAAAATGCAAGTCTTTTTAGCTTCTTCAAAATTACTGCAACTACAGAATATGAAGTAAAAATCAATAGAACTTTCTGAACTATCATGACAAATGAACCCAATTTTTTTCTGTGTCAAAATGATGTAGGGTTTAATAGATTCAGAGAGTAATCAATGGTAGTATATTTTGAACTTAATATGAATTTAATATGACTGTTACTTTTGTCCCACATGATATATATGTATTAAAATGTGATTCAGTTTTATTTTGATGAGATGGATGGGTAGTACATGTTGTTTGTGGGTTAGTGCTTAATCTCATATATTACGAATTGTTTGTTTCTTTATTAATTTGTCATGTCGTTATCACATGTTATTATGTGTCATAATCACACATTTAGAACTCTTCACAATACACAAAGAGCTCTGTATCCCTTATACCACCTGATGATTCTGATGAACTTTGGGAATGTTTTTTAATCCCAGCTGTGTCATTTACTTGCTTTGTAGCTTGGACAAGTTATTACTCACTGATTTCTTTCCTCCTCTATAAAAGAATCATGAGAATTAAATACGATAATTAGATACGATAATATGAACATGGGAAGTGTCCAATAAATGCTATCTGTTGTTTTTATCTTATAGATAAATGTTCTTAGTTATAATGATTTGCTGAAGATGATAAAGCTAGTTCTCTTTTTAAATAAAACTATTCTTATTGGTAAAATCAGTGATATAAAATTAGGTGAAATGACCAGTATCTTATAAAATTAAAGTTTAAATCATAAGTTAGACAAAGGATTGAGATTATATAAATGTGATGGGAAAAAATCTGGTTAAATCAGTGTGATACATCATGGGAACAAAATTAAATCAAGATGATAAAGGACTACTTTTATTTTTTCAAGAAAGTCAGAAGAATAATTTTGGGGTCATGGCCAACTACAAATGTTAGAATGTTAGTACCAGAGGCTTTAGAATCCTTGATAAAAAGCATATTTAAACAGCACCATAGCATTTAGATGGAGAAAGCAATGGCACCCCACTCCAGTACTCTTGCCTGGAAAATCCCATGGACGGAGGAGCCTGGTAGGCTGCAGTCTATGGCATCACGAAGAATCAGACACGACTGAGTAACTTCACTTTCACTTTTCACTTTCATGCATTGGAGAAGGGAATGGCATCCCACTCCAGTGTTCTTGCCTGGAGAATCCCAGGGACGGGGGAGCCTGGTGGGCTGCCGTCTATGGGATCGCATAGAGTCGGACATGACTGAAGTGACTTAGCAGCAGCAGTGTAGCATTTAGAATGTTTGAGGAAATTTTTTTTCATACTGAATTTTAGCCATACATTTGTTCGTTGAAACAGACAAGATTAGGAAACCAGGCCTATGAGCCACTTCAAATTTTTGGCTTAGTCTTATCAATCCTTACTGTGAAGTATCAGAAGGTGGAGTAGTAGATCCTTAGGATTTTCAAATTTGACATTGACATTTTAGATGTTAGTGAGCAGCCCTGAATGTTATGATGTTATTTGTGATTTTGCTGAGTCATGAGTTTATTCACTCTTTTTCATTGCGGACTGGTCATTTACATAATCAATGAACCTTGCTGACTCTCAGGTGTATATATCTTATCTGGTTTTGTGGTTTTCCACTTTCATGATGTGCTAAAAGCATTAGATTTAGGGAATAGGTTTGGAATAAAACTTGAGTATTCTTTAGATTCTACTCGATATGTCCTTCTTGAGTGTTCAAGTAGAATTTGAGCTGCTTCTAGTCATGCAAATGACAAGATTTGAAAAATTCTTGATACTATAGATGAGGCTATTAATTTACTCCATGAAGTAGAGCTTTTTTCTATAAACTGAAATAGGATTCCGCCCCACCCACCCCTTTTTGGAGATGCAGTTTGGAAATTTTTGTTGTTGTTATTGTAAGTAAGGGGGAAAAGTAGACATTTCAAGAATGTCTGAGCATTCTAATAGTGTCCATTCTTAAAATTTTTAGAGATTGTGCTTATTTTTCTTGTAAAAATTAAAACTGAGATAATGTTTCTTCTCTCACTTCTGTTTCTCTGTCTCTTTTCTAGCTACAATGTGATAAAACTGAAAGCTTTTTTCCTCATTTGTTCCATTTATTAAATGTATTTTCACTGATCAGAAGCTGAGCACACAGTATATTTTAGAGAAGTATGCTCCAGCTTCTAAATTTCAGTCCTCTGATCTGCAAAACAGGGGTCAAATACTACCATGTAAGGTTGCTATCAGTGTCATAAATAATGTATATAAAATGCCTGGCAAATACCCAGCACACAGACACTTGGAAAGTGTTGGTAGTTCAGTATTAAGGTAGTAATAGAGATCCAACCAGTCCATTCTAAAGGAGATCAGCCCTGGGTGTTCTTTGGAAGGAATGATGCTGAAGCTGAAACTCCAGTACTTTGGCCACCTCATGCGAAGAGTTGACTCATTGGAAAAGACTGTGGTGCTGGGAGGGTTTGGGGGCAGGAGGAGAAGGGGACGACAGAGGATGAGATGGCTAGATGGCATCACTGACTCGATGGACATGAGTTTGAGTGAACTGCGGGAGTTGGTGATGGACAGGGAGGCCTGGCGTGCTGCGATTCATGGGGTCGCAAAGAGTCGGACGCAACTGAGCAACTGAATTGAACTGAACTGAGAGAGCACACAACATGGCCAAATAGTGTGTCTAGCTGTCACTGTTAGACTTCTGGCATAATTGGAGCCAGTAAAGACTATGTAAGAGAAAGCATGGGTATAAGTTAGCTTCTGTTTCATATCTCTGGCCTAGAGCACACCAGCCATCCCTGTGAGGAAGTCATTATGGTAAAACCACAACACCGCACAGTGAGTGGGGCACAGGAAATTTTATTCCTATCAAATGTAGTGTCGCATTATTGCAAGGTCACTGATGTGTCTGGCGCCAACCTGTAGGATTAGCGCTGTGAGCTGTATAGGAAGTTCTGGGAGTCAGAATGCTTGATCCATATACAGCCTATTCCCAAATAAAGGTTGGCGTCACCTAGTGGTAGATATCTACTTTGTTTTAACCATCGATGGGTTAATCAGATGGCTTACTGGGACTTAATGGCAGAAAATGAAGAAGAACTAAAGAACCTCTTGAGAGTGAAAGAAGATAGTGAAAAAACTGGTTTAAAACTCCCCATTCAAAAAACCTAAGATCATGGCATCCAGTCCCATCACTTCATGGCAAATAGAAAGGGAAAAGTGGAAACAGTGACAAATTTTTTTTTCTTGGACCCCAGAATCACTGCAGACAGTGACTGCAGCCATGAAATTAAAAGACACTTGCTCCTTGGAAGGAAAGCTATGACCAACCTAGACAGCATATTAAAAAGCAGAGCCATCACTTTGTTGACAAAGGTCCATATAGTCAAAGCTGTGATTTTGCCAGTAATCATGTACAAATGTGAGAGCTGGACCATAAAGAAGGCTGATTGAGGAAGAATTGATGGTTTTGAACTGTGGTGTTGGAGAAGACTTGAGAGTCCCAAGGAGATCAAACCAATCAAAAAGAAATCAACCCTGAATATTCATTGGAAAGACCAAAGGTGAAACCAAAGCTCCAAAACTTCAGCCACCTGATGCGAAGAGCTGACTCATTAGAAAAGACTGACGGCAAAAGGAGAAGAGGGCGGCAGAGGATAAGATGGTTAGATAGCATCATTAACTTAATAGACATGAATCTGAGCAAACTCCAGAAGATAGTGCAGGACAGGGAAGCCTAGCAGGCTGCAGTCCATCGGGTCCGCAATGAGTTGGAGATGACTTAGTAACCGTACAACAACAACTGGGACGTAGGGGACAATAGCAGTAACTTCAGTAACCTTTTAGTTACCTTTGGGCATATTTTGTTTGGCTTAGTCTGGGGAAGATCTGGCTAGGAGAATACATCTGCCTCCCTGCTTCCTAATGAACTCTGGATTACTGCCATTTTTCCCTACGAGACCTTGTCCTCAGTGTCTGCATCCTATGTTCTAGTTCCCTCATCTGCCCTACCTTCCTAGGAGGTAAGAATTTTGTCCTAGTCCTTTTTAGAGAAGGGTATAAAAAGTGCAAGGACAAGAATCAATCTCCTATTGTAATGCATTCTCTCTCAGTTTTTTTTATCTCTGGTCTGGTAATTACGGGCTCTAATCTATTTTCTGCAATTTTCACAGGTAAAAAAGTGGAAACTTCCTCCAGGTTATATAACTAGTGAATAGAAAAGCTCAGCTTTTCTTCATTAGAGTGATTAAAAAGTGTAGAAAGATATCTTTTATCACTAATGAAGAAAATATTTTACAATAGTATAAAATGATTTGATTGTAATTTACTTACAATAAGTTGAGCAGCTTGGTATGAATTTAAGGGAGCATTTTGGAGTTACTGGTTTTAGTTTCTTCTTTTGTTTTGTTATTAACTGGGGGATTTTTGCAGAAGCAAACTCCAGTGGTCTGCAATTAGATTATATAAGTGAGTATTAATATGTCTCTGGTCAATAAATTGTTAATATGAGATGAATCGTGTAGCCCTAAGAAGAAGTACTCAAGGTACCACGTAAAAGATTGCCGTGCCAAGATCATACTTAATGGCCCAGCCAATATTCCAAAATTCCTATATCAGTGAGATGTGATTATTAACCTTATGCTTCTTTAATGGTGGGATGTGTTTGCCTATAAAAGATTGGAAAGCTTCTTATAATGCAGTCAGTCATAAAATTCCTACTTAAAAGTATCCCTAATCGCAAGAGGAATTTTGGGTTTATAATTTCAGTTTACCAATGGGAGAGAAAGGTTAAGACTGTTCTGGAGGCTGAGCTCTCTGACTTTACTATGTAGAATAAATTTAGGTCCTGGTCTGTTATTATCATGGGCTAGTGGTAAAGACCCCGCCTGCCAATGCAGGTTAGATGTAAGAGAGGCAGGTTCGATCCCTGGATTGGGAAGATCTCCTGGAGGAGGGCATCACAACCCACTCCAGTATTCTTGCCTGGAGAATCCCATGGACAGAGGAGCCTTATGGGCACCAGTCTATAGGTTCGCACAGTCAGACACGATTGAAGCAACTTAGCATGCAGTCACGCAGTTATTAGCATGGTATTTAAAAATCTCAGCTTCTACAAACTGATGCATAAACTTCATTTCTTTCTTGTAAGGTCAGGTTATTTTTAAAAGGTTATCTGAGACCTTGAAAGATTTTGTTCACAGCTGGTTACTCAGCCCTTTATATGATGGATAGCATGGGCGTGTCCCTCAGAGTACATTTTCTTCTAATTGAATTTCAAGTTCAGGCTTTTAGGACAGTACCCATTTCTAGGAAATTTCAGATGAATGTTCTTTCTGATTTCTTCTGGTCAACAGTAAATACTGAGCCACTTAGCCAAGACGTGGCTGTAGCCTTTGGTTCTGGAGTCAGGGTTCACCACAAGCCTTTTAGAGCCATGTCAGCTGCTGTGCCTCCGTCTGCTTGAGACAGTGTTTGAAAAATCCTAGTACTGTGGGATGAAATGAGAGAGTAACACCGACACATATACACTACCATGCGTAAAATAGATAGCCAGTGGGAAGCTGCTGCATAGCACAGGGAGCCCAGCTTGGTGCTTTCTGATGACATAGAAGGGTAGGATGTTGGTAGAGTGGGAGGGATGCCCAAGAGGGAGTGAAAGTGTTAGTCTCTCAGTTGTGTCCAAATTTTGTGACCCCATGGACTATAGCTACAAGGCTCCTCTGTGTCCATGGAATTCTCCAGGCAAGAATACTGGGGTGGGTTGTCATTCTCTTTTCCAGAGGATCTTTCTGATCCAGGGATTAAACCCAGGTCCCCTGTATTGCAGGCAGATTCTTTATCATCTAAGCCAATAGGAAGGGGATATATGTATACATATAACTGATTCATTTCATTGTACAGCAGAAACTAATACAACATTATAAAGCAATTATATTCCAATAAAAAAATTAAATTAAAAAAAAAAATCCCAGTGCTCTACTTACTGTGGTGTGAATTTGGTCACCTTCTCCTTAAAGTGAATAAATGTAAACTAATAGTTCCTTACCGGATTTCTTGCCCATCATTGTAATTTAACTATCTTTATTCTTATCTAATGTCTGTCTTGTATCCACCACTTTTGAACTAGTTCTTGATCATTATTAAGGCTGAAATTCAGCCTCCTCCTGATGAGCACCTGGTTAATCTTTGTAAGAAATAAGTTATCTTCATTTTAAATATAAATCTCTTCTTTATCTAATCCCTGAGAAGCATTGTGATCATCTCTGAGTAGCTATAATCCTTTTTATTATCCCCAGTCTAGTTTTTTACTTTCTTGGTTATATTTAATATCTTTATTACAATTTCATCTTACTGATGAGGTGTTTTATAGACTATATTATTAACAATTTTAAGGCTTCCCTGGTAGCTCAGCTGGTAAAATTCTAAGCAAACATAAAGAATTCCTATGCATTTGGTTCTAATTGGACCCTGAGATGCAGACTTGGATAAATTATAATCCTGGTTCAAGACACACTTTTGTTGTTGATCTCTGCATGACTACCTGTGTATTTATTTACAGTGTAAGGTAGCTTATAAGCCTACCACCTAAGACTGAGAACTCAACTATTACCTAAAATTTTAATCCTAATTATGTAAAGCTCCTATTTCACTCCCTGGCTACTTCCTTACTATCATACTGATTTTTATGTTAATTATTCCCTTAACTCTTAAAAAATGTTTTCATGTATGTCTGAATAATATATTAAATTTTTCTTGTTTTTGAACTTTCTAAAAAGTTGTATTATACTGTTTCTTTCCTCTGGGACTTACTTTTTTTCATTCAATATTATGTTACTAAGATTAATCTATGAAGTATGTAGCTAAACATCTTATTTTCTTACAATGTGTGTAACTGCTAGTATAATGGAGCTCCTCCCTCTTAGGTTTAGTAGCTGGGGCCTGCAGATTAAACTGACAGAAGTAAGCTTAGTAGAAGAAAAGGTTTACTACATATACATCTCGAGGCCTTCACAGAAAAGAAGTGAAGACTCAAAGAATGGTTCAACCTGAGAACCTGTTTTAAGAAAGCTCAGTACATTGTGGAGAAGTGATAAGACAGAGAAAAGAGAGTGGGCTCCTAGAGATGGTGAACCATGGGAAGGTAGACACATGGGGGAAGCCGGTGGGAAGTAAGGACTGTTCAGTAAGGCTTCTTTGTGCAGCTCCATCTCTGTGCCTACTTGTGTTTCTAGTGACAGTGGTTTGTCCTCTTCTTGGTTAGGGAAAAGGAAGAGAGGAGGCTGCTTTTAGGGAGAAAGGAGGAGCAGAGTCCTTTTCCCTCATCTGTTCTTTCTCTCTTGCCTTCAGCTTAAAACAATCCTTACGCCCAAGGGCCATGTTTTGTGGTGACACACTGTGGGCTTCGCTAGAGTGCAGGCTATGTAAAAAAATGATCTAAAGTTTGACCAGCAATGTTTGTGAGCCCTCATTCATTTACCTTATTTCTACACTTTGGTATTGTCAGACTTAGTTTTTTTCCCATCAGGTAAGGGCAAAATGATACCTTGTGTATTTTTTTTCTATATAGTCCAACTCTCATATCCATACATGACTACTGGAAAAACCATAGCCTTGACTAGACAGACCTTTATTGGCAAAGTAATGTCTCTGCTTTTTAATAAACTGTCTAGGTTGGTCATAACTTTTCTTCCAAGGAGCAAGTCTTTTAATTTCATGGCTGCAGTCACCGTTGGCAGTGATTTTGGAGCCCCCCAAAATAAAGTCTGACACTGTTTTCATTGTTTCCCCATCTATGTGCCATGAAATGATCTTAGTTTTCTGAATGTTGAGTTTTAAGCCAACTTTTTCCCTCTCCTCCTTCACTTTCATCAAGAGGCTCTTTAGTTCTTCTCTTTCTGCCGTAAGGGTGGTGTCATCTGCATATCTGAGGTTACTGATATTTCTCCCAGCAATCTTGATTCCAGTTTGTGCTTCATCCAGCCCTGCATTTCTCATGTACTCTGAATATAAGTTAAATAACTGAGGTGACAATATACAGCCTTGACATACTCCTTTCCTGATTTGGAACCAGTCTGTTGTTCCATGTCCAGTTCTAACTGTTGCTTCTTGACCTGCATACAGAATTCTCAGGAGGCAGGTCATGTGGTCTGGTATTCCCATTTCTTTAAGAATTTCCTACAGTTTGTTGTGAAGAATTGATGCTTTTGAACTGTGGTGTTGGACAAGACTCTTTGAGAGTCCCTTGGACAACAAGGAGATCCAACCATCCATCCAAAAGGAAATCAGTCCTGAATATTCATTGGAAAGACTGACACTGAAGCTAAAACTCCAATACTTTGCCCATGTGATGCAAAGAACTAACTCATTTGAAAAGACCCTGATGCTGGGAAAGATTGAAGGCGAGAGGAGAAGGGGACAGAGGATGAGATGGTTGGATGTCATCACTGACTCAATGGACATGAGTTTGAGTAAACTCTGGGAGTTGGTGATGGACAGGGAGGCCTGGCGTGCTGCAGTCCATGGGGTCACTAAGAGTTAGACATGACTGAGCGACTGAACTGAATTGTGTATTTTCATTCTTATTACTGATGAAAGCAAGCATCTCTTCATATGTTTATTGTCTTAAGAATAACAAAAGGCAAAATCAGAAAATTGTAAAACTTTCCTGAAAGCCTTTAAAGAAGTGGGAAGATATTTCATGCAAATCTATAAGAATATAGTTATCTCCTAATTGATCTGTAACAGACAGTTTTTGTGGACCTAGAAAAGATGGCTCTAAATTGAATAGGAAAGAACAATAGCCAAGCTGTTGTGGAAGAAAAATGGGGAGGCCTTGCAGTGCCAGACATCAGAACCTAGTAGTAAGCTCTTATAATTAAGACAGAATGATTTTAGTATAGATGTGAATTAACTGATGGAATAGAGAGGTCAGAAACAGACCCCTACATATAAAGAACTAGAATCTCTGTAGATGATGACTTGGATAATCTTTAACTCATCAGTTCCTCCTTTTGAACTCTTTTCCATGGAACTATAAAAGTAAATAATACTAAATACATAAGATGTTTATTGTATAACATCATATATATTGAAAATCTAGAATGAAATGTTCATTAATAGGGAGCTCGTTAAATAAATTATAATATACACAGAGTTTTACATGGCTGCTAAATAGTGTAAGGAGTGCTCAGTACTGACAGGGAAAGATGCATCATTCCATTAAGTAAAAATAAGGTGTGTGGGTGGGTGAATGTAGGAAAAAACCTGCAAGTAGATATATACCAGTAGTGATTATATATGGGGGAAGGGGCAGGGATTTTACTTTCTGGTTTTAATGTTTTAATGTGTTTTCCATATTCGGAACTAACGTGTAATTTTTAAATAACTAAATGAAACAAACATTTAAATGAAAAATTTCTTATACTAGTAGAACCATGACTAATTTTAAATTGTTTGAAGTTGGAGTTCCTTTTGGATACTATTATGGTAGAATATCAGACTATGTGGAATATGGACCTGGCTCAATCAAGCTCCCTTTCCTAGAGGTGTCACAGAGAGTTACCCAGAAGAGCGTTTTTAAGTTTCTGATAGAGAATAGTATAACAATGACTGTTTTTTCATCTGCATAGTCTGTAGTTTAAGGGTCTGTGGTTATGAAGCTAACATTCTTGAATTTAGAACTTGTTGAAGTAGATGTTGAAGGCTTCCCTAGTGGCTCAGTTGTAAAGAATCCACCTGCCAATGCAGGAGATGTGGGTTCGGTCCCTGAGTCAGGAGGACCCCCTGGAGGAGGGCATGGCAACCCACTCTGGTATTCTTGCCTAGAAAGTCCAATAGACAAAGGAGCCTGGTGGGCTACAGTCTACCAGGTCACACAGAGTCGGACATGACTTAGCGACTGAACAGCAAAGTAGGTATTCAACTAAATTCTTAGAGAAAAATAATAACCTTCTTAGAAAAGGGGAAGATTGACAGATTAGTAGTAGATTATATCATGAAAGTTAAAATTGTTTATTAATTTGGTTAGTTGAAATGATGAGAATACTCATAAAAGACTTATAACCTATTTGGCACACAATTTTTTTTCCCCTAGATTCCTGTTCATCCTGTGCCTGATCCCTTAGTTCATGAAGTTCTAAACTTAGCTTTTAAGCACTTTAAACATAAGGAAGGGTAAGTAAAATACTTATGGCAATGTTACTTTTATCTGCAGTCTAGACTTAGACTGTTAATTTGGATTTTCCTCAATTATTTGTTACTGGAGTTCAAAGTAGTTATGCCTTTATATTTTTTAATCCACACAAGATGCTTATGGAAAGGATTTTGTAAAAATAATTCTTAAAGCCATTGATTGGATTTTTAAGAATCAGGTTAAATTTCCTGGCAAATTAAAATGTAGAGATAGGAGAAAATTCATGTGGTTTTTATCATCCTGCAAGTGAATCTTCAGAGAAAATTTATACAACACCCTGATAAGGGATTTTCAGATTTATTAAGAAAGAGAGTTTGTAGAAAAATTCAATGAAATAATGTGTTTGTTCTTTTTGTTGCTTTAGATATTCAGGAACCAACACTGGGAATGTGCATATTATTGCAGATTTATATGCAGAAGTGATAGGCGTTCTTGCCCAATCAAAGTAAGTTTCATAAATCACTGATCTTGATATGTTTTAGAATGCCTCATTACTGACCGACAGAATAGGCACTAACTACTTTACTCTGTTATTTCTGTTTTCCATAGAATTTTGTGAAGTTGGTTTCACTTTTTATTATTTTGCTACTGTGTTTTTAGACGATTTTTAAGGGACACCCATACTTCAGTTCTACAAATTGTTTTCATTTATTTGGTATTTTCCATAAAACCTGAATTAAGGAAGTCAGAAATTGCCAGAAATTGTCAGGTCATTACCTTATTCCCTATGTTTCACAGTTCTATGAGAAGTGTTTTTCGAACTCTTGTCAAAGCTAATAATTACTTTTAGTGGTTTCTAGTTGAGTGCTTTTATCTCTGAGATAGCACTGCAGTGTCTTCCTTCTAACCATCTTAATTTGTTTTAATACTGAACAGTGTTTTGAATAGATAGAAGACATACCAAAAAGGGACGATAAGATATACTAGAGTGCTCCATAAAAAGGGTCATTCATTAGGAGTTACATGCATTGATTATATTGAACCATAATTATCATAAACACTAAAAAAGATACTTGTCTTTCATATGTCTAAAGACTGTGGAAGATTTTGAATTGCCTTTGTTCCTATTGGGAAATCTATAAGGCAGAAAGGATCAGTTTAGATTTTCTTGGGTGCTATTTAAAGAGTCAGTCTTTGGCCCTGAAATCATTATATAACAATCTTTAAATTCTAAAGGAGCAAACACAATTATTGTTAGCATTTAGTAGTTCAGATTTTAATACTAAGTAATGTATTTTATTTAGTATTTACTATCTTTTAATTTGGGCTTCCCAGGTAGGGCTAGTGGTAAAGAACCTGCCTGCCAATGCAGGGGACTCAAGAGATGTGGGTTTGATCCCTGAGTCAGGAATATCCCCTGGAGGAGGACATGGCAACCCACTCCAGTATTCTTGCCTGGAGAATCCCATAAACAGAGGAACCTGGCGGGCCACAGTCCTTAAGATCACATAGAATCGAACACATCTGAAGTGACTTGGTGTGCATGCATCTTTTAATTTAGTATTTTTTTTTATCCTTTGTAATTTACAAGAGACCCTTGTATACCCAGTGCTACAGAACTTGGAATATATTGGAGTATTTGAAATGACTTAGACAATAATATATTAATATTGCATTTATATTTAATCAACAGTGAATCCTTGTCTCAGGAATATAACTACTAAAACATGAGCAATGATATATTTCTTTTTATGGCCCTGTAGTTCATGATAGTTTGATTTTTATTTGGAACCTATTATACAGAATGAAGTAAGCCAGAAAGAAAAACACCAATACAGTATACTAACACATATATATGGAATTTAGAAAGATGGTAGCGATAACACTGTATGCGAGACAGCAAAAGAGACACAGATGTATAGAACAGTCTTTTGGACTCTGTGGGAGAGGGAGAGGGTGGGATGATTTGGGAGAATGGCGTTGAAACATGTATAATATCATACATGGAACGAATCGCCAGTCCAGGTTTGATGCATGATACAGGATGCTTGGGGCTGCTGCACTGGGATGACTCAGAGGGATGGTATGGAGAGGGAGGTGGGACGGGGTTCAGGATGGGGAACACGTGTACACCCGTGGTGGATTCATGTTGATGTATGCAAAACCAATACAATATTGTAAAGTAATTAGCCTCCAATTAAAATAAATTTATATAAAAAAATGAAAATGATTTTCTGTCAGGAAATGCTAAATAATACATGAACAAGTTGGATCCAGAAGAACCCTACATGATAGCTAAGTTAAATCTAATATGGTAAGGATAGTAAATAAAAATATTTATAGTAAAGGATAGTAAATATAAGGTAAATATATGAAATGTTTCTCAGTCTTATTGGTCTTGGCATAGGAAATGGCAATCCACTCCAGTATTCTTGCCTGGAAAATTCTATGGACAGAGGAGCCTGCCAGCTACAGTCCACTGGGTCACAAACAGTCGGACATGACTGAGCGATTGAGCACACTTGCTGGTCTAGTTGTTAGAGAAATGCCACTCGAGCAGTAATGAGATGTTTTCCACCCTCACATCCAGTGAGCATGAGAAAAGACGTGGACACATCCTCATTTGGTTGGGCTGACGGCACCACCATTTGAAAGGAAAGGTGGTGAGGTGGGAAAGGGGTGAGGAGAAAGAGAAAGGCTGGGGGTGTTTCAGAATCTTGTCTATGCATTTCCTGTGATTATACTGACTGATAATTATTATAAGAAATTTAATGACAGAAAAAAATCTTTGGATTCTAATATTATTGCAATGAAAGGAATTTTATTCACTTTATATTTTCTTTATAAAATGTAAAAGAATACTTTCATGGAAAATGGTGTATTCTCCAAGACTGAAATGGAAATAGATAAGTTATACTTCCTATCATGTGTCCATATTTCATTAAAATGTAATTAATATCTATATTTATTAATATTAATATGTAATCAGTGACCATTGGGTAGTATGCTTTGTCATTTTAACTTTCAACAACTAGTTTCCCCAAGTAATATTAACAGTAAACTCTTCACTTAATATAAGCAATCTGTTTATTGTATTTTTCATAATATATATTACATGTTTCATAATATATAAAGGGTAAATGAAGTATTATTGATTAATGAACTATCAGATATCTTTTTGCAATGTAAACAAAGAAAAACTTAGTAGCCTTAACAACTGGGGTCATTTGAATCCAAGATGGTGCTCAATGTTTTGAAACCATTGTGATTCTCTAGCTTTTTCAGATTGTGAGACCAGTGTCCCCCCATGCTTCTTATTCTACAGTGTAAGAAGATAATAATTTTTAGTGATAATTAGTAGTCTACAGTTGATTGGTTTATCTCATTAAACAAATGTATTGCTTCAGTCTGCCCTCCTTGTCACTCAGATTGCAGACTTCATTGAAAAGGAACCTTAAAATTTAGAGACACTCTCTGATTTACATATGGATGTTTTATGGGTGGGTTATTAGATCTTATTTTTATGATGATTATTAATAAGTGGTAGTAGTGTTGTATTGCAGAGACGGCAATGGCACCCCACTCCAGTACTCTAGCCTGGAAAATCCCATGGACGGAGGAGCCTGGTAGGCTGCAGTCCATGGGGTCGCTAAGAGTCGGACACAAATGAAGACTTCACTTTCACTTTTCACTTTCATGCATTGGAGAAGGAAATGGCACCCCACTCCAGTGTTCTTGCCTGGAGAATCCCAGGGACAGGGGAGCCTAGTAGGCTGCAGTCCATGGGGTCGCTAGGAGTCGGACATGACTGAAGTGACTTCAGTTTCACTTTTCACTGTCATGCTTTGGAGAAGGAAATGGCAACCCACTCCAGCGTTCTTGCCTGGAGAATCCCAGGGACGGGGGAGCCTGATGGGCTGCCATCTATGGGGTCACACAGAGTCAGACATGACTGAAGCGACTTAGCAGCAGCAGCAGCAGCAGTGTTGTATTGATGGTATTACAGCAATAAGAAATTATAATTCTAATAAGAATTTCTAATTCTAATATGGAATTTTCCTAATTCTTATTAGAAATTAGAATTTCTCCCTAAGGCATTTTTGATTTGAAAAACTAAATGAATAGCAAATTTAGAATAACAAATAATTTTGTTTTCATCTCTGTTTTTCTGGTAGTTTTGATGAGGGCAGAGAAAGGAGATGGTGTTTAGGTAAAACACATTTTGATTTCAACCTTTAATATCATGTGAGACGTGAGTATTTTTAATTCATATCGAATTATGTGTCCGTGTATTTTAAAGGTTTCAGGCTGTGAGGAAGAAGTTTGTGACAGAATTAAAAGAACTGCGGCAAAAGGAACAAAGTCCACATGTGGTACAAAGCGTCATCAGCTTAATAATGGGAATGAAGTTTTTCCGAGTGAAAATGTATCCTGTAGAAGATTTTGAAGCATCATTTCAGTTCATGCAGGTGACCTACCCTTTTCAACTGCAGCGATTGGAATTAGCCTAACAGTAGTTGCTTTTGCTTTAAATGACTTTTTTAAAAGAAACAAGATAAATATGAATTAAGAGTTAATTCCTTATTCCAAGTGTTAAATTGTCACAAGTGTGAATTAACTTTCTGTTTAAATTTGAGCATGAATTTGAACTTAGTTTTCTGATAAAATTGCAGAATGTTTACGAAATTGTTGATATTATCATTTCTTAATCTTCTTCCTTTGTTAATCTAATATATCTTTTTCCCCTCTCAAGGAATGTGCTCAGTATTTCTTGGAAGTAAAAGATAAAGATATAAAACATGCACTTGCTGGTTTATTTGTGGAGATTCTTATCCCTGTAGCTGCTGTAAGTCCATTTTTATTTTTACGTTGTATTTGAAAGTCTCTGTTCATAATCTCGTAGACAATAAAGTGGAAACTTTGAATGTTATGTGGGTATAGGGAAATCTTCATTAGACAAATAGCAGAACACTGATCAGTCTTTTAATTAAAAGAACAAGCCCAGGCCCTTAAGATTTAGAGACCATTAACAGGCAGTGTTTTTGCAACCTGGAAGTAATGCTTATCTCAAGTAGCTCAGCATAACACACTGCATTTAATGGCATTTGCTCCTTACAGGGTGGCTGCCATTTTAATGCTTCTGAAGAATTTAAAAGTACTGTGACATATATCTTAAATTTTACAGGACTGTCTCACTTTTAAATGTTCATTTGTGTAGTTGCCATAACATTCATCATACCTGTCAAAATATGTATCCTAAGTTATTTATAAAATATGATTATTATAAATATGATCATGGTAACTTCTAGGGAAACAGTTTTATGAAAGCTTTTCTTGGTCTAAATTCATTGTATTTCTCAAAATTAATTTGTAGTTACTACTAACATGTGTGTGTATTAGTCCCTCGGTCGTGTCCGACTTTTTGTGACCCCATGGATTATATAGTCCGTGGAATTCTCCAGGCCAGAGTACTGGAGTGGGTAGCCTTTCACTCCTCCAGGCAATCTTCCCGACCCAGGGGTTGAACCCAAGTCTCCCGCATGGCAGGCAGATTTACCATCTGAGCCACCAAGGAAGCCCACACACTAGTCACATAATGTGATAAAATAGGATTTAGGGATTTTCGGGCTTCCCTGGTGGCTCAGACGGTAAAGTGTCTGCCTGCAATGTGGGAGACACGGGTTCATTTCCTGGGTCGGGAAGATCCCCTGCAGAAGGAAATGGCAGCCCACTCCAGTACTCTTGCCTGGAAAATTCCATGGACAGAGGAGCCTTGCAGGCTGCAGTCCATGGGGTCGCAAAGAGTCAGACACAACTGAGCGACTTCACTTCACTTCAGTGATTTTAGCATACTTAGACATGCTAGAAATTTTTTGCTTCCTGTGTGGTTTTTGTGTGTGTGTGTGGTATGTGATAATGCTATTTACTTTCAGTTTACCATGTACTGCTGTATGAATGATATTCTTTATAGTTATACACACACACACATATTTCATTTTTAAAAACTTAATGGAGGTAAAATTGACTTAAACTACACATATTTAAATTGTACAATTGGACATATGTATACGTCTGTAAAACCTTCACCGCGATGAAGATAGTGTACATTTCTACCATCCTCCAAAAATGTCTTCATGCTCCTTTTTAATCCCCACTACCACTCACCCCACATTTTTCTCAGATCTAACCATGGATCTTTCTATTCCTCTACTTAGTTTTGGGTTTCCTAGAATTTTATACTAATGGAATCTTACACTACAGACGCTTTTCTGGTTTCTTTTGCTCTGCATAATTATTTTGAGTTCCAGCTATGTTACAGAATGTATCAGCAGTTTATTCATTGTTGACTAGTATTCTATTGTATGGATGCACAGTTCGGTTGTGTATTTACCTGTTTGGAGATATTTGTTCCTTAGAAGTGATTTGAGTTACTGCTTATCCATCCTGAATTGTCATGTGTGCTTCCCCTTTGTCTGAAAATCTGATTTTACCAGGTATCTGAGAGTATGCTGTAGTTTTCAAGGCAGTTCATCAAGAGGAGCAGATTGTAGGAAGAAAGACTTTTGACTGTGGTCCGTTATTACTGTTGCCTAGTTCTTCTTTAATGCCATGTTTACTTTTTTCGTTTATTTACTAGGATTGCACACTAACAAAGTACCACAAACTAGGTGGCTTAATCAGCAAAAATTTATTGTCTCACAGTTATAGAGGCTAGATATCTGAGACCAAGGTGTTGGCAAGTTGATCTTTTTGAGTGCTGTGAGGAAGATCTGTTCCATGCCTCTCACCTAGCTTCTGGTAGTTTGCTGAAAATCTCCGACATTCCTTGTCTTGTAGAAGTTTCACCCTGATCTATGCTTTATCTTACATGGTGTTCTCCTTGTGTGCGTGTCTATGTCTGCATTTCCCCCGCTTTTTGAGGACACTAGTCATGTTGGAGTAGCACCCCCTTCCCCCGCCAGTACACACATACTCCAATAGGACCTTATCTTGCAGATATAACTAACTATATCTGCAGTGATTTTCTTATAAGGTCACGTTATGAGGTATGTGGGGTTGGGACTTCAGTGTTTGAATTTTGGGACAATTCAGCCCATAACACCTGCCTCTGTACATGGAGCTTCTTCTGTCTGGAACATTCTTACCACTCTAATAACCCCCAGCCTCCTTTCTTAGTTGGCCTCTGCTTGTTTATTCATTATTTGTATTGAGTGCTTCCTGTGGGTCAGGGCCTCTCCTGTACACAGAGTAGAACAATGGTCAGGGTAGGTAAGACTTTTTTACTCTTCTATATCTTACATCCAGTTCAGCTAACTCACAGTCACTGAATATGTACAATATGCAGTATGCCAGATGTGTTGGTGAGTACTATGGAGAAATGTAAAGCAAGGTAGGGCCCTAAAAATGCTGCAGTGGGTAGGGGAGTTGAAATTTTAAATAGAGTGATTAGGAAAGATTAGGCTTCCCTGGTGGCTCAGCTGATAAATAATCCACCAGCAATGTGGGAGACCTGGGTTCGATCCCTGGGTTGGTAAGATCCCCTGGAGAAAGGAATGGCCTCCCACTCCAGTATTCCGGCCTGGAGAATTCCATGGACTGTATAGTCCATGGGATCATAAAAGTTGGACACGGCTGAGCGACTTTCAGCAAAGGCCACCACCTTGAAAGGGATGATAACAGCTGACCAAAAACTGAAGGAATGCAGGAGCAAGGCATACCAGATTTGGGGAAAGACTTTCTTAGGCAGAAGGAGCCAGCACAGTCATCCAGAAGCAAGAGCATCTTTGATGTGTTCTAGGAATAACAGAGATGCTAGTGTGGCTGGATGCCAGTGCAGGGGCCAGAGCAGTGGGAGATAAGGTCAGAGAGGTTACGTGGGATGCTATAGTATCTTAGGCAAGGAAATGCTGGATTCAGTGTATATATTACTTCCTTATGGAGTTTTTCACTGGGGTCCGTTCTGAGTGCCCTAAGAGCACACAGAATTTTCTCTTGGAGCTTTTTTTGTACCACATAGTCATTGTCTGTTCACTTGTCTCTAGTCTCTGCTTGTTCACCCAGGGCAGGGACCTGGTTTGTCTTATTTACTTTATGGAACTTCCATTAGATACTCAGAGAATTATTAACCAGTTTCAAACCTTACAAAACCTCTTTGTAATCTCTGTATAGTTTGATCTAACGTTTGTAACCATTTTCTTTGTTTTTGTATTATCTTTTTACCTAGGCTGTGAAAAACGAAGTGAATGTTCCCTGCTTGAAGAATTTTGTGGAGATGCTTTATCAGACTACTTTTGAACTGAGTTCCAGAAAGAAACATTCATTGGTATGAGAAACATTTCAAACCTTCACATATTTATTTGGAATTTTAATAATTGATTTATGAATTTAGTAGAGTTTTTTTTTTAGTAGAATTTAAAGAGAATTATAAAAATTAAAATTGTAAAATATCCAAAGTGTAAACACAAGGGAGAAATTTTACCTATTTTCTCCTGCTCTTTTAAAAACTGTATATTCTTAATTTTATTAGCTCTGTATTTAGTAGGTTATTCAGACTTTATTCTAGGTTTTGACAGATGCTTTAAATTTTGTATTAGAATATGTAAAGTGAAAGTGTTAGTCACTCAGTTGTGTCTGAGTCTTTGTGACCCCGTGGACTATAGCCCGCCAGGTTCCTCTATCCGAGGGATATTCCAGGCAGGAATACTGGAATGGGTTGCCATTTCCTTCTCCAGGGGATCTTCCCAACCCAGGGATTGAACTCGGGTCTCCTGCATTGCAGGCAGATTCTTTACCATCTGAACCACAAGTGAAACCCGTATTAGAATGTAGGAAAATTTAAATGTAGTGAGAAGTGAAAGTGTTAGTTTCTCAGTCGTGTTTGGCTCTTTGCAGTCCTGTGGACTGTAGCCCGCTAGGCTCCTCTGTCCATGGGATTCTCCAGGCAAGCATACTGAAGTGGGTTGCCATTCCCTTTTCCAGAGGATTTTCCCAATCTAGGGATCTAACCCAAGCCTCCCGCATTACAGGCAGATTCTTTACCGTCTGAGCTACCAGGGAAGTCCAATTTTACATTATAATAAGTTGTATTCTGAAGCATGTGATTGTCTATATAATTACATCTTCTCTTTTCAGAAATTTAAGGTGATTTTTTTTCCCCATTTAACCATACACTTCAATAACTTTGAGGGGTTTTTCTGTAAATTTGTATGCAGCTTGGAGAAAATGTGCAATAGTGGATGAGTACTTGACCACTTAAGATAGAGGTATAATAATAATCAACAGTGACTGTGCCAGGCACTAAGCCAAGTGCTTTCTACTCTTCATCTTACTTTATGCCTCAGAACCCTATAGGATATGTGTGATGATCATCCTCACTTTTCATGTTAGGAAAGTGAGACCTCTAGCACTTTAACGTATCCTCTGAGTGACTGGAGCACACACACTCCCTAAAGTCACCTGATGAATTGAAAGCTGAAACGTTAATGTTGGTCTGTGCTCTGACCCCCAGGGCTGCTGTTCTAGTTAGAGGAGTATTAGATCTAGGGAGAAATAACAGCATATTTCTAACTTGGGGAGAGGTGATAGGTCAGGAAATTGTTCTTACAGAAAAAATGCCCTTTGTCATTTCTTTGATTATTCCCTGATTGTATTTTTTATTACAAACAGAAAAATGCTAATAGAATTTTTTTTATGAGAATGAATGAAATATAATTGACAAGTCCAGTGCTGCCCTTTTTGTGAAAAATCTTAATTCTGTTTCTTCCTCTCCTTTAGGCTCTATATCCATTAATTACCTGCCTTTTATGTGTCAGTCAGAAACAGTTTTTTTTAAATAACTGGCATATATTCCTACAGAACTGTTTGTCACATTTAAAGGTAAGACTTAATCTCATTTCTGACCTGTAAATACTGACTGTAGTACATTCACTCATGCAGGTATATTAAACAGTATATAATAAAACTTTTAGTACTATAGTTCATTTGAATAGAGATATTTTACCATATTTCTTTTCTTATACATCATTTCTTCTATAGGGAGTCATGTTACAGACATGAATAAACTGTTGATTAAATTTAGTTGGTCTTAATGAATGCAAAATTATATATTTTTAATGATTATTTATAATATCTTAGATTTAGCAATATTTATTAATTCCTTTAGAATTTCAGAGTATTAGTTAATCTTATAAAATTCTTCAAATTGTTACTTTGTGTTTTCTTTTGAGAAAATTCAGTAATGTTGGCTCAAGTCTGAATAATATGAAAAAAGCCTTGATGATAAAATATCACTAAAAGCACATTTAGTGTAATTATGCCTGGTCAAATCTAGAAGGATGGTTCTGGATCTTGACAGCTCCTGAAATGTTCTGGCTTGAATCAAGGGATAATTACTTGTTATTAACAGTATTTGGCACATCTGTGTTCAGTCTGAAAAGAAAACTATGAGGTAGAAGGATCTTCCCAGGATACTCTGCTGAAGGATCTCACAGGATCTTTTCTTCTGTGGACAGGAGCACAGTTAATATCTGACACAGAATGGGAATGTTCCACATCTGAATGTCATATGAACACTGGACTTGAATACTGTTTTGATGCATAAATGAATATATTTGAATATCTGCTTACATATTATAGAAATATGGCTGACAAGTCACTTCAGTCGTGTCCGACTCTGTGTGACCCCATAGACGGCAGCCCACCAGGCTCCCCCGTCCCTGGGATTCTCCAGGCAAGAACACTGGAGTGGGTTACCATTTCCCTCTCCAATGCATGAAACTGAAAAGTGAAAGGAAAGTAGCTCAGTCATGTCCGACTCCTAGCGACCCCATGGACTGCAGCCTTCCAGGCTCCTCTGTCCATGGTATTTTCCAGGCAAGAGTACTGGAGTGAGGCAGACATGGCTTTTTATTTTCTGTTATTCCTCTAAGTTAGGGTTAAAACTGAAAATCTTAAGCTTTGAAGATGATGAAACCAAGGCACAGAGAGATTAACTGACTTATCTCTGATCCAACAGCTAATCATGATGTGAGAAATAGGACTGGCTCTTTTTTTCTCACTTTTAAAGATTGATTTACTGGGCAACATTATTATATATGCATTTTTTAAATGATTTTACATATCATTTTGAAAAATACTTTTATTTCTTAGTAAGATATACTAAAAATAGGTCTTCCCAGAAATATTTTTGGCTGTTTCCCTCCATAATATACATACATTGATGTTATTCATATTTGGGTGAGAATTGATATATTCTCTTTGCTTTATTTATGAAAATTCTCAGTATTAGTCAAACTGGTTAAATTCTTTATGCCATGCAACCAGAAAATTAGTTTTGTTAAGTACATTATATTGTTTCTGTCCTTATTTTGGTAATTCATACAGATTTAGGTGCTGAAAGGGAAGTGATAATTTTCTGGGTAGTATGATTCTTCAAACTTATAATAACATATTTTAAGGCACACAGTTTAAGTGTTTCTGGAAGATTGCTTTGTTTCATGACAATTCATACTTTTCTGTTGCTTGTTGGAATGTTTTATATATATACGTTTCCACCTAACATATTTGCAGTTCTTTCGCAGTACCTTAACTTTTTTTTTTTTTTTTTTTTTTGTCTTAAGGCTTTCATTTAAAATGCTGTTTTCTTTGAACCCTTAACCTCCTATTAAACATTTCTGGCATATTGTCCATTTTCATTAATGGCTGTGTCAATCTGCCAGGCTAAAGGAGATAAGAGCCACTTAGCATGAATATTTGGAATATAGTTGTCTTGACCATTAACCCTTAACTTACATTAAGGCTCTATTCAGCAGAAATTTTATGACTTGGTTCCTCCTTTTTAAGTTTTATATACTGTGGCTACGCTGCATAGTTGAGGTAAGGAGTTGAGTATTCAGGGAAAAACTATGCTGGTTATCTGTTGTGACAGGTACAACTTATTTGATTTATATATAGGGAAAATTGGCCCAAGATGAAGGTCTTCCCTAAATTGATTTTGCTTTGAGATTCAAGTAATCTCTTGATCTCAAAGTAATCTTTAACACTTTTTGTAGAACTACTACTTCTTAAGATAAATTTTTATTAATATTTCTTATAGGCTAGATTTTCTAAGTATGGTATCTCATTTAATTTTTACTATAACTGAGGCTAATAGAGATAAGATTTGCATCTAAATCCATCTAGTTCCATAGTTTTTGTTCTTTCTGGTCTACCATGTTACCTTATAATGTATTAAAAAGAATATTGCTATACTTAAATATTTAAAAATGTGCTTTTGGCTGTAATTCTGGGGTATTAAAAAGGCATTATTCTATAGATTCATAGGAATAAATATGATACATTTTCAAGGTACTTTAAAATAGTGCACAGTTTTTAAAAAATTATCATACTAGTTTTTTAAATTGGTGACCAGAAAAATGGCCATTAATCTATAGGTCCATAAAAGCATGAGAGAACAACAGTTTATTTTCACTGAAAATGTTAAATCTGCTATTTTTCTCCCAAATGTGATTTGGTAGTTTCCCATGCCCCTGTATTTATGTCAGTTGAGGTCATTATGTGAAAAATGATTTTAAAGTTTCTAAAGAATAAGAAAGAGAGGAATAAGAGTAGGTGCCATATAAAAATAATTGAAATATTTTTTCTACAGTGTATGCTTCCTTTCTTTTAAAAATGGAAACTTGCCTAAAATTAAATGCTGTACTTTTAGAGGAAAAATTAGACAGTTGAAAATTTTAACCATTTTCTCTCAGCTTCAGTGTTGTAGGTGTATCCCATGATCCATGATGTCCAAATTATAGAATTGTTTTCCCTCAGTGTTTCTAGCCACTGTCTTGGAAATTTCAAATTTCTCCTAAATAGAGACCTTGGTGAAGAGCTGTCTTGTTTTGTGCTTATTTTCATCTAACATGCATGTGCTGCATCTCATGTTTATGTTTGCTGTCTCACATTGCTTTATTTAGATGCCATCTAACAACAGTATCAGAAAACAAATAGAAACTCTCCAGGTGAGTCGTGTTGATGTTACAAAGTAAAATATTGCTTTATCTCCTTAAGTGTGGCTTTTTTCCCCCCCTTTACCCATTGCTGCCTTGCATGTCCAATGTATTTATTCAAACCTGCTTCTTGTGTTGTAAAAGAAGAGGCGCATACAGCAGGAACTTTCTACCAAAGGTTTATATTAATGTGGCCCCAAGAAGATGAATTTAATAGAGAGAGATGATACCGAATACTGATCTTTAGCCATCATCTTCCGTTTTAATATATTCTATTTAATTTAGGTTAGCTGTTATGACACCTTTTTATATAGTGGGTTTTTTTTAATAAATTATACTTTTAAAATATTTTCCAATGAAATTAAAGGGACAGTAACTCAGGCTGAATATGATTTTGATGCAACACTTTAAAATTTCAATCCTACTGGTTTGAGTTTAAGTAAATCTCTTTTTTTGTTTTTGTTCATAGTAGGAAAAGGTGAAGAAACACTAAAATGATTGCTGCCAAGAGCATATTTGACTGACATCAAAACTTTATTATATGTTAATAAAACTGGACTTTATTAATGTAATCTGATTATTCAAATTAGACCAGAACTGTAACTAGGGAATTATGTGTCTTTGTTTAAGGATTAGATTAACTGAGGATGTCTTTATTATTCAGACATGTATAGCAGCATTTCATTGACCAAATAAACGATTATATGATTTTTAATCACTTTTTATCTTGTTTGGCATTGTTCTTTATAAAATAAATCTGCTTTATAAAACACAGTAGTACATCTTGGAAAGTTTGAAAATCAAATTTTATTTCATGTCAGATGCCTCAGCATATAAGATATTCTAAGTTATATGAGAATAATTTTTATGTGAATTAGACTTAGATTTTTAATATGTAATTTATTACATGTTGGTTTATAATATTCATATTTTGAAAATATAATTAACAAAGTGAAAGTATTATTTGTAGTGTACCTAAAACTAAGTGAAAGTGAAGTCGCTCAGTCGTGTCTAACTCTTTGTGACTCCGTGGACTGTAGGCCACCAGGCTCCTGCATCCATGGGATTTCCCAGGCAAGAATACTGGAGTGGGTTGCCATTTCCTTCTCCAGGGGATCTTCCCGACCCAAGGATCAAACCCGGGTCTCCCGCATTGCAGGCAGACACTTTAACCTCTGAGCCACTAGGGAAGCCCAAAACTGAACTCTTATTTTGATATCTGAGACCTTGTATTTAAGTGCTAGAAAAGAAAGTATTTCAGAAAGCTTGGTTGTTACATTAGAAACATACATTGTATGTAACTATATATGTTATTTTATTTATATTAGCAACAAATTAATAAAAAAACTACTTGGGGAGTATATTTAAAATTTGGAGTCATAGATTTGACAGTAGAGGAAAAGACTGATTTTTAGACTCTGACCAACTGAATAGTTGATATTCCATTCTGAATTATATCAAATCTTCATATACATAGATGTGCAAAATTATAGCCATTACCTTCTGTAGGGGGGATCTTTCTGACCTGGGGATTGAACCCAGGTCTCTCGCATTGCAGGCAGATTTTATCGTCTGAGCCACCAGGGAAGCCCTATGTTTTTTCCCCCTAGTTTTTGTCTTTTTAAAAAACAACTCCAGTAGTAACCTTTTTGCATTGCTTCTAATTATAGGGAGCAGATGTCTATTTTTCTGTAGTCTGAGAAAATACAAGATAGAATGGCTCAGCTACTTCATATTTTAAAAGTCCCTTTTGTCCATTGTTACGTATAAAATAATTGTTTAACAATAGCAAATCCCTCAAGCCAAATTAAATAAATGCTAATTTATAGGACTAAATGCATTATAATTAACAGATGCATAAAGAATTTCTCCTAATAAAGATGATTATTAGCTAATTTTCAAATTTTACAATTAACTCTCACTACATGACTTGTCATTTGAGAACTTCACTTTTTATAATAGCTCATATGAGGAAAAGGTTGACCAAATTGTGATCGAAATGGGTGCTTTTCTCATTTTAAATAATAATGTTTTTGTTCTAAACTAAGAATTAAGGGTAAACACTTGACACATACTGAGCATTTAAGATGTGCTAGGCAGTGTTCCAAGTGCGTTCCACATAATATAATAACTTCCTTAATCTGTGAGGTAGGTATGGGGTACCTTGTACCCTAATCTACATTTTAGAGATGAAGAAACTTTCACCAAACAATGTAACAGTCTCCAAGGATGAGGTTTGGCTAGTTATTCCTAATTTCAGAGTCTATGCTTTTAACCCACCATTCCATATTTTTTTTTAAGTATAATCACTCAATAATATTTTGCATTGTTTCATAAGTGCAAATATCTATAACAACATTTGGTGTTCTAAATTTTAACTGTTTATGAGCTGCAATGAATTATGGCAAAGATGAATAATCCTTTCATCATTATGTCAGTATTGTTGTGGGACCCATTTACACATCAGGTAAGTTGAACTATATACACAGAAAATACATAATTCTAGTATTTTACTCTTTTGTTTTGAGAATACAAGGAATGACTCAAGTCCCTTATTTATGGTTGCTTTTGAGCTTTCTCTACTTACCATATACTAAACATATACTTACATATTGAAACCTGTTTTGTATTGAATAAAAAAGGGAATGGAAAGGGCTTTTAATTGTTGATAGAATATAATTGATCTTAAATTTATTGCAAGTACTTTAATAAATAAGCTTATTTTTATTCTCTTTTGTTTCTAAACAGAATAAAGATCCTAAAATGTCTCGAGTTGCACTGGAATCTTTGTATAGATTGTTGTGGGTCTATGTAATTAGAATAAAATGTGAAAGCAACACTGTAACTCAAAGGTGAGTGCCTTTGTTTTAAAGCATATTTCAAATAACATCTTCGTTAAAAAAAAATAACCACGCTAATGAATATTAGTTAACAAAAATACCTTGAGGAGGAATATGAATTACCTTGACAGGATGGGAAGGATATTTTGCTAATGTTTTGTTACTTTCATTCTCTCATCATGACTAAATCTTTTCTCCTTCTAGTCGTCTTATGAGCATAGTGTCAGCACTTTTCCCGAAAGGTTCACGAAGTGTGGTTCCTCGTGACACACCTCTCAATATATTTGTGAAGATTATTCAGTTCATTGCTCAGGTGAGTAACTGACTCATAATACATATATATGTGGAAGTTATAAGCGTGACTCAGACTCCTAGAATTTGTTACACATCTAAAAGCATGGTAGTAAAACATTTATTAATACTGAACAGTGAAGAAAGTATGCTTTAAAAAGTAAAAAATGAGGCTAATGATTGATTTTTGTGTGTGTGCAAAATATGTTTAAATCATTGATCTACACACTTGGAGAAGGAAAGGAAATTCCCACAAATGGAAGCACTCAATTTAGAAAGAGTTGAGAAAATCTCATAATCCTACTTTTAGTCTATAAACTAATTAATGCCCAAGTATCTTGAAAGATAGTGGAACACTGTTTTCATAATAATATTAATCTAGGTTCTCAGGTGCAGACACTAGAATCCACTGTAGACAGCTGAACCCAATGGGGTCTTTTTATTTTTATTTTTTGACCACCATGTGGCATGTGGGATCCTAGTTTCCTGACCAGGGATTGAGCCTGTGCCTTATGTAATGGAAGGGCAGAGTCTTAACCACTGAACCACCAGGGAAGTCCCCAAAGGGGTCTTTTAAGGAATATAGATTGTTTACAGACTCGCTAATAGGACAGAAGAGACCATAACACTGGACTCCCAAGGGAGCTGCTGCCTCTGCCACAGTCAAAACAGCTGCCAAATTAGGAAGTATACCCCCAGGTGCTTTAGAATCATGCTGCTACCATGATCCCACCAGTAAAACAGATGCCTTTCTCCCTATCCTCCTCTTCCTCTACCCCAGTTTCCTGGGTTTCAATCACATTCTGAAGCCTGTTGTTGAATGGCATCCTGGGAAATGTCATGTTAGCTTTGGAGCCTCTGCAGTAAAGGCAGGTTTATTTGAAGAGGAGTAAATGGAGACTGAGTAAGCACATCTACATTGTCTTTTGTGACATCAGCCCTGGAGAAGCATAGGTAGGGTTACCTTCTCAATTTAGGAAAAACACTGGGATTCCAGGATATTCATTGAGTTCTCTTTGAACTAAAACTGTTGACAACAAAGATGACCCATAAGGTAATTACTCTTGACAGTGAAGAAGTAAAGAATATTTTTAAAAATAATACATTTCTATTTACAGAAGCACCGAATTAATGATAATTAGATAAGTATAAATGTGTCAACAATATGAATGAAAGCAGATTGTGCTTTAGATTTGTGGTTCAGAGAACTTTTGCCATTTTATCACATCCCTTCTTCTAGGGTTGTACCCACTCCCTTGGATTAATCACTTCACACCAGCATTCCTCCAGAACTATAGAGCTCCTCTCAAACGTCAGTTACTCTTAATTGACTTTTTCTTTTTCCTTGGAGATTACCTTACGGGAGCCCAGTTTTTTCTGTCCCAGTTTGAATTTCTTGCCCTCCAGGCCTGTTGCATAACTATTATCATGAAGCTTCCTTTCATCATTATTTTGGAAATTATTTCACTTAGATCTTTAGTATGATTTTGGTAAATGAGTGTTTAAAACTTACATCCTACTGGTTTGGGTATTAAACTAATCATTTGATAATTAAATCACATATATATAATCATATACTTTTAACATTCAGTTCAGTTCAGTCACTCAGTCTTGTTCGACTCTGCGACCCCATGAACCACAGCACACGAGGCCTCCCTGTCCATCACCAACTGCCAGAGTCTACCCAAATCCATGTCCATTGAGTCACTGATGCCATCCAACCATCTCATCCTCCGTTGTCCCCTTCTACTCCTGCCCTCAGTCTTTCCCAGCATTAGGGTCTTTTCAAATGAGTTAGCTCTTCACATCAGGTGGCCAAAGTATTGGAGTGTCAGCTTCAACATCAGTCCTTCCAATGAACACCTAAAGGACTGATCTCCTTTAGGATGGATGGGTTGGATCTCCTTGCAGTCCAAGGGACTCCCAGAGTCTTCTCCAACACCACAGTTCAAAAGCATCAATTCTTCAGCCCTCAGCTTTCTTTATAGTCCAACTCTCACATCCATACATGACTACTGGAAAAACAATAGCCATGACTAGACAGACCTTTGTTGGCAAAGTAATGTCTCTGCTTTTGAATATGCTGTCTAGGTTGGTTATAACTTTCCTTCCAAGGAGCAAGCGTCTTTTAATTTCATGGCTGCAATCACCATCTGCAGTGATTTTGGAGCCCCCAAAAATAAAGTCTGCCACTGTTTCCACTGTTTCCCCATCTATTTGCCATGAACTGATGGGACCGGGTATCATGATCTTAGTTTTCTGAATGTTGAACTTTAAGCCAACTTTTTCACTCTCCTCTTTCACTTGCATCAAGAGGCTCTTTAGTTCTTCACTTTTTGCCCTAAGGGTGATGTCATCTGCATATCTGATATTTCTCCCATTAACATTAATTCATACGTATTCTCCTTTTGTCCAACTAGATTCAGGAGCTTCTTCTGGTCACAGACAGGTATTCTTGACATTGTTTGTGTAATTCTTAACATGATCCGTGGTTTGGGAAGATTCCCCAGAGAAGGGAACTGCTACCCACTCCAGTATTCTGACCAGGAGAATTCCATGGACAGAGGAGCCTAGCAGGCTACAGTCCATGGAGTCACAAAGAGTTGGACATGACTGAGCTAGCATGATAACCTAACATATACAGGCAGAGCCCTGTTTTATTTAGTTTGCTTTATTTTTCCTTGTAGATATTGCACTTTTTTTTTTAATCAAATTGAAGGTTTGTGGCAACCCTGTGTTGTCAGATGATGGTTAGCAATTTAAGCAATCACGTATTTTTAGTTAAGGTTGTGCATTGTTTTTTAGGTATAATACTATAGTACAGTTAATAGACTACAATATGGTATAAACATAATTTCTATATGCACTTCTAAGCCAGAAAATTTATATGACTTGCTTTATTGCAATCTAGATCAAACCTACAATATCTCCAAAGCATCCCTATAGCAGAAGAAACTTCTAAGATTTTATTGATTGTTTTTCTTTTTTCTAGGAACGTTTGGATTTTGCAATGAAAGAAATAATATTTGATCTTCTCAGTGTTGGAAAATCTACTAAAACTTTCACCATTAATCCAGAGGTAAAAAAATTATAGTAATTTACTATCCTATATAATTTAAAAAAAATTTTTTTAGAGCCCAGTTTCTGGAATCAGAACTCTTAGGCTTAAATTCCTAGTTAAAGACAAATTAAAATAAATGTTATTTCCTACTTCTTTAGTCCTATTATTCCCTAGTAAACTCCTATTTATACTTTAGATATTAAATTTTCAGATTGTTTAAAGATGTTTTGTGAACTAATTGCTTATTGGACTCTAATGACACTGGAGAATATATAAAATTATTGTGCTGGTTCTTCTCATAATCAAATCTTAGGTATATATTTAGTAGTTTAACAAGTGAGCTGGAAAGTTATTGAAGCTTTTTACTTGTAGGATTTTTAAGATAGGTTAATAATTATTTCTAGATTTTTAAAGTGAGCAAAAATGACTGATTTTTATAGATGACATGTTTAACAAAATGTCTTCTATGACTATGTGAAATGACCTTTTGATATTTAGACTAATTTCACCAGCGTTATGTCATATGTAAAGACAGGAGTAAAGCTGAAAACCTTGATCTTGGACAAAAATATATATATAAAGAAAAGTTTTATTTTATTCCTGTATTCCAGTGAACTGTCTTACACACCCACTGGGATGCATATGTCCATTTAGCACTGGTGTAGGTCATGAATAGTGACAGCTTGGGCTGAGATGGTATCGTGGATAGAGAGATAATTTACTGGGAAAAGAAACACTGAGAAGATACTGAGTTTGTGGGGAAAATGCCTTTTGGTTTGAACATGGTGAATCTGAAGCATCTTTTTGACATCAAAGTAGAAGTATCAGATTGGTCTAAGGGTTCAAGATCAGAGAAATGAGGCTTAAAATTAGGGGTGCTCTGATACGAGTGGTAGTTGAAGACATTAAATATCTGAAATTACTTTGGGAGAGAATGCGTAATGGTAAGAAAAGGCAACCTGGGAACTTGCCTTGAAGCAGCATAACGTTTAATACCCAGGTAAAGGCGGGTAAATCTGAAATGCGGGTATATAAGACACAGCCCACAGTGGTACAGATGTAGTCAAGGAAGGGAGTGTTTAGGAAAGAAGAACTCTTTGACTGTGTTCCATGCTGCTGAAAAGTCAGATAGAATGAAGGAAAAATGCCCACTGTTTTGAGCAGTATGCTCACTGATGAGTGAGAGGGAAGTATTAACGGGGAGGGATCATTGCATTATGCTAGTTGAGTATAGTGAACAGGAATCGGATATGTTCAGTTAAAAGGGAAACGTTGAAGGTGCAAGAAAGAGAAGGAATGATTTGATAGTGTAATTTCCTGGCAATGCAAGAGCAGGTAGGATTATATATAATAACTAGGAATATCAGCACCCCTTGATTGTAACAGGAGCAAAGGAGAGGAAGAAAAGGTGCAGATATAAATAGATCAGTGTACTTTGTAGTGAGAATTTGAGGAAGATTGGTGGTTTTTTACTATGACGTGGGAGACAAATCATCTACTCAGAGAAGGGAAGGTACAGTATCAGGGTAGTAGAGCTGAGGAAGGAATGGGAGAGTTTTGAAGTAAGCTAGAAAAGTTGACCTCAGAGTGAAAGAATGGCACTTGAGAATTGTATGTTAAATTCCAGCACCTGGGCTGGTTTAAAAAATGTTGAACAGAGAGGTTCATTTTTCTTCTATCCTTCTTCCTCCCATCCCTCACTGTTACTTGATGAGATGTTTTTAGCGTGAAAAAAGAGGAATTTTCTGACATTTTTATTTTGAAACTTTTTTTCTCTGAAGAGAATGAACATAGGCCTCAGAGTCTTCCTTGTCATAGCGGACAGTTTGCAGCAAAAAGATGGTGAACCGCCAATGCCAACGACAGGAGTTATCCTTCCCTCAGGAAACACCTTGCGTGTAAAGAAAATTTTCCTCAATAAAACCTTGACAGATGAAGAAGCAAAAGTCATAGGTTAGTGTTAACTGGAATAAATAAATAATATAGTTTAATGTTCTTTTGCGAAAGTTTATGATCAAAGCTAAAATGAATATATTTGCCTACATACATTTATTTGCCTATGAATGTATGTGTCAGGTTATTCCAGGAAATAGAGTGATACAAAATGAATACATTTTCTATAATATCTGTAAATTTTCATGTTAGGAGACTTTGGATTAAATATTTTCTTTAGTTCAGTTCAGTCGCTCAGTCGTGTCCAACTCTTAATATTTTCTTACATGATACTATCCATTGCATCTTGTCCTTCTTCAAATTCAGTTGTGTGCATAATTTTTATACATTTCCTCCAATACACTGAAGCTGATCATCAGGGAGAAGAGTATGTCAAAGCCAGAATTTCTTCTGTAACATCAATAAGCTAATGCCAATTAAAAGTCAATAACCTTTTATATTTTACAGAGAATAACTAATTATTCTGTGTCTAATGTTTTACATTTTGTAACTGAGCTTTTTTTTTCCTCCTCCAGGAATGTCAGTTTACTATCCTCAAGTGAGAAAAGCATTAGATAGCATTCTAAGACATTTGGACAAAGAAGTTGGGAGGCCCATGTGTATGACTAGTGTGCAGATGTCCAATAAGGAGCCTGAAGATATGATTACGTATGTAGTCAGTAATTTCTCTTCATTGCTATTTCAGTTTTCATAAGTATAGAGGGTTGATTCTGCCTGTTTGTTCCCTTACTTTTTCTTCTGGAGTTTGCCCCTGTTGCCATCTACTGCAGTTTTTGATACAGTGATTCTTTCCACAGGCTCAGTTTTACCCTTTTATGTGCTGTCAAATCAATATAGATAGCAAAAGTCACCCTTGATCCATACAGTTCGTTGTCAGTGACGAGGCCTTATGGATAAATCCTACCTACCCCAGATGTGTGTGGACATGGCTGGTTTCAGTCAGTTCAGTTCAGTTGCTCAGTCATGTCCAACTTTGAGACCCCACGAACCGCAGCAGGGCAGGCTTCTCTGTCCATCACCAACTCCCGGAGTCCACCCAAACCCATGACCATCGAGTTGATGATGCCTTCCAACCATCTCATCCTCCGCCATCCCCTTCCCCTCCTGCCCTAAATGTTTCCCAGCATCAGGGTCTTTTCCAATGAGTCAGCTCTTTGCATCAGGTAGCCAAAGTATTGGAGTTTCAGCTTCAACATCAGTCTTCCAGTGAACACCCAGGACTGATCTCATTTAGGATGGCCTGGTTGGATCTCCTTGCAGTCCAGGGGACTCTCAAGAGTCTTCTCCAATACCACAGTTCAAAAGCATCAATTCTTCGGCACTCAGTTTTCTTTATAGTCCAACTCTTACATCCAAACATCACCACTGGAAAAACCATAGCCTTGACTAGATGGACCTTTGTTGGCAAAGTAATGACTCTGCTTTTTAATATCCTGTCTAGGTTGGTCATAACTTTCCTTCCAAGGAGTAAGTGTCTTTTAATTTCATGGCTGCAATCACCGTCTGCAGTGATTTTAGAGCCCAGAAAAATAAAGTCTGCCACTGTTTCCCCATCTATTTGCCATGAAGTGATGGGACCGGGTAGCATGATCTTAGTTTTCTGAATGTTGAGCTTTAAGCCAACATTTTCACTCTACTCTTTCACTTTCATCAAGTGGCTCTTTAGTTTTTCTTCACTTTCTGCCATAAGGGGAGTGTCATCTGCATATCTGAGGTTATTGATATTTCTCCCAGCAATCTTGATTCCAGCTTGTGCTTCCTCTAGCCCAGCGTGTCTCATGATGTATTCTGCATATACGTTAAATAAGCAGGGTGACAATCCACAGCCTTGACGTACTTCTTTTCCTATTTGGAACCAGTCTGTTGTTCCATGTTCAGTTCTAACTGTTGTTTCATGACCTGCATACAGGTTCCTCAAGAGGCAGGTCAGGTGGTCTGGTATTCCCATCTCTTTCAGAATTTTCCACAGTTTATTGTGATCCACAGTCAAAGGCTTTGGCATAGTCAATAAAGCAGAAATAGATGTGTTTCTGGAACTCTCTTGCTTTTTCCATGATCCAGCAGATGTTGGCAATTTGATCTCTGGTTCCTCTGCCTTTTCTAAAACCAGCTTGAACATCTGGAAGTTCACCCTTCACATATTGCTGAAGCCTGGCTTAGAAAAATCTAAACATTACTTTACTAGCGTGTGAGATGACTGCCATTGTGGGGTAGTTTGAGCATTCTTTAGCATGGCCTTTCATTGGGATTGGAATGAAAACTGACCTTTTCCAGTCCTGTGGCCACTGCTGAGTTTTCCAAATTTGCTGGCATATTGAATGCAGCACTTTCACAGCATCATCTTTCAGGATTTGAAATAGTTCAACTGCAATTCCATCACCTCCACTAGCTTTGTTCATAGTGATGCTTCCTAAGGCCCACTTGACTTAACATTCCAGGATGTCTGGCTCTAGGTGAGTGATCACACCATCGTGATTATCTGGGTCATGAAGATATTTTTTGTATAGTTCTTCTGTGTATTCTTGCCACCTCTTCTTTATATCTTCTGCTTCTGTTAGGTCCATACCATTTCTGTCTTTTATCGAGCCCATCTTTGCATGAAACGTTCCCTTGGTATCTCTAATTTTCTTGAAGAGATCTCTAGTCTTTCCCATTCTGTTCTTTTCCTCTATTTCTTTGCATCGATGGCTGAGAAAGACTTTCTAATCTCTCCTTGCTGTTCTCTGGAATTCTGCATTCAAATGGATATATCTTTCCTTTTCTCCTTTGCCTTTGGCTTCTCTTCTTTTCACAGCTATTTGTAAGGCCTCCTCAGACAGCCATTTTGCTTCTTTGCAATTCTGTTTCTTGGGGGTGGTCTTGATTCCTGTCTCCCGTACAGCGTCACGAACCTCCATCCATGGTTCATCAGGCACTCTATCAGATCTAGTCCCTTAAATCTATTTCTTACTTCCACTGTATAGTCATAAGGGATTTGATTTAGGTCATACCTGAATGGTCTAGTGGTTTTCTCCACTTTCTTCAATGTAAGTCTGAATTTGGCAATAAGGCGTTCATGATCTGAGCCACATGCAGCTCCTGGTCTTGTTTTTGCTGACTGTATAGAGCTTCTCCATCTTTGGCTGCAAAGAATATAATCAATCTGATTTCGGTGTTACCGTCTGGTGATGTCCATGTGTAAAGTCTTCTCTTGTGTTGTTGGAAGAGGGTGTTTGCTATGACCAGTGCATTTTCTTGGCAAAACTCTTATCATCCTTTGCCCTGCTTCGTTCTGTACTCCAAGGCCAAATTTGCCTGTTACTTCAGGTGTTTCTTGACTTCCTACTTTTGCATTCCAGTTCCCTGTAATGAAAGGACATATTTTTTGGGTGTTAGTTCTAAAAGGTCTTGTAGGTCTTCATAGAACTATTCAACTTCAGCTTCTTTGGCATTGCTGGTCGGGGCATAGTCAAATAAATGCTCTTACTTCCAGAGCTTTGTTCAACAAAAAAGAAAACCTGAAAACCTCCTGGGAACTGAGGGTACAGAGGAAAATAATGTATGAGTAGTTTCTTGTATGAGAAACTGTACCTCACGTCACCCTCCACCCCACTCCCAGGACTGCTTGTCAACAGAGTTTCCATTTATTGTTAGGGACTTCCTTCTCAGAAAGATACATTTTATGGCAACAACTTCTTTTACTTGCTAGAAAGTATCCATGTATTTTTTACAAGAGGACTTCTTTATGCTGTTAATAACTGCTTTGTAGGTCTTAGACCACCAAATTGGATTCTAGATCTCTCAATGAATGCATGGTTACTATATACTAGTGTATGCTAACATCTCTGTGCGTGCTAAGTCACTTCATCGTGTCTGACTCTTTGTGACCCCATAGACTGTAGCCCACCAGGCTCCTCTGTCCATGGGATTTTCCAAGTAAGAATACTGGCGTAGTTGCCATTTCCTTCTCTAGGGGATCTTTCTGACTGAGGCATTGGACCCTCATCTCTTTCGTCTCCTGCATTAGCCTTGGCAGGCAGGATCTTTCCCACTAGCGCCACCTGGCAAGCCCCAGGAGAGTTTCTCTAGTGTGAAGGGGTTCTTTTTCCCCTTGCAGTACTTCCTCTGGGAAATCATCCTTTTGGCCGCACTTGCCTCATTTATGCCCATGCATGTGCCCTCACTGAGTCCCTCTGACTGCATATGTTGGATCTTCAGTGACAGCAGTGTCAGCTTGCCCTCATCAGCTGTTTCTTCTGTAACTCCATTAATGTTTGATTTGAATTTCACTTCCAGTGTTCACTTCCTTTTTCCTTTGCCGTACTTTAATTTTTGTTGGCCAACTTACTCTTTTGATTATCCATTTTTGTCCAGTATCACCTGAGTTTTCCACTGGAGACAGGGAATCAACACAGCTACACACTTTTGCCGTGTGAACCAAGTAACAGATGTATAGTGACCGATCATGACAGACTTAGACAAAATTGATGTGAAGAAATCATTGGTTATGATACACATCTGTTATTTACATCCTGATTTGTAGGCTGAAGAGCTAATAGGGAAGCTTGGCTATACAATTACTTTCAGTTAATATCAGGTAACAGAAAATTGAACCACACTATTGGGGACTGGTATTATTTGACTAAATTATGGTAAGTAAAATCATGCATATTGGGACAAAGCTAAGAGAAGACTGACTATATATAAAATCACTAAAAACAAGTAGTAGATTCATAGCCACTATAATGAATACTGACCCCAAAACTCTTAAAACATCCCAATTCTTTTCTATATAAAAATTTTTTTATTGGGCCAGCTGAAGGACATCAATTAACAGCTTTCCCTTGAAATATAGAGCACAATAAAAGCCAGTGTATAAAAGGTTAGATATTTAAAATAAATAAATAAAATCATTGAATAACTAGGGAAAATACAGGTGAATTAAATTCTATCAAGCATACGGAAGAACCAGGATTTCCAAATTTCACATATTTTGTTACATAAACAATATGCCTATTTTTGTGTGTGTTTGTATATTCTGAAGTAAAATAAAAAGACAACAAACAATACCACCAGTGGTATATGAAAATGTCTGTTTTCTAAAACTCTTGTTAGTATATGATCTTGAAAATAAAGAAAAATTTTTGTTAATTTTATAGGCCCCCAAATAACTAATGTTAGGTTATTTAATGTCTATATTATTTATTTTAATAATTAAATATACATCAAATGTTAAATCAGAGATTTAACTTATTTGAAACAATTAATAAATAATATAAATGTATATGTGTGTGCTCAGCTCTGTGTGACTCTTTGAAACTCCATGGACTATATAGCCTGCCAAGCTCCTCTGTCCATGGAATTTTCCAGGCAAGAATACTGGGATGGGTTGCCATTTCCTACTACAGGGTATCTTCCTGACCTAGGGATCAAATCCATGTCTGTTGTGTTTCCTGCATTGGCAGGCAGATTCTTTACCACTGCACCACCAATAAATGATTTGCTTAATATTTACTATTTGAATATTTGTTATGCTTGTTTTCTTTTTTAAAAAGTGTTTTAATTGAAGTTTAGTTGATTTATTACGTTGTGTTAGTTTCAGGAGTATAGAAGGGTGAATCAATTATATATATACATATATCCACTCTTTTTTAGATTCTTTTCACATGTAGGCTATTACAGAGTATTGAATAGAGTTCCCTGTGCTATGCAGTAGGTCCTTATTAGTTATCTATTACTAGTTATCTATTATTAGTTATTAACTACTAATTACTGAAAACATTTTTTCTTGTTAGCTGTGTTTTTTTCCTTAATTTTTTTGTATTTATAAACTAATAGTTATTTACTGGAAATGTATATACTCTTTTTATTATGTTAAATACATTAAACTTTTGGAGGTGGGCTCATATTTTCTGTAATAATTTTTCTAAGTTTGCTTTCATTGTTTGATGTATGTAAGATTCATTTTATTAAGTCCTCTTGTAATCTGTTTTTTAGCGGGGAAAGAAAACCCAAAATTGACTTGTTTAGAACTTGCATTGCTGCTATTCCAAGGCTGATTCCTGATGGTATGAGCAGAACTGACCTTATTGAACTGTTAGCAAGGTAAATGAGAATTCCTGTTTGTGAGTTTAACTTTTATGTCAGTCAGTCTTTTTAAATTTCTAAAGCATCCCATTACTATTATCACTAAAAAAAAGTAGTGATAAAGACATTGTTAATCCGTGGATAACTCTCTAAACTCCCATTTTTGTCTTTTGTTAACACATTCTCCTTACTCATCTTTCAACTTTTAAAATTCTTCTGGGTTCCCCTATAAATCCTATTTTTAAATTCCTTGCCTTTCCATCTAGTATTTATTATTTCTTGGGATTTATAGAACATGTTCTGTTAACATATGGACATTATCAGTGTGTAAGGACACTCACTAGGCAATTAATTATTGTGTTAACTCCTATAGTCCTTTCTTTAGCACCTAAGGTGATGACCAGGTCTCATTTTCACTTTTTTTCTCTTATTGCAGAGCCCATAGAGTTCAAGTTTTTATCTCTTTCCTCACTAGGCTCTATAAAAAGAGTAATTAATATGACATCCAAACTTAGATACCAGTTCCTGGAAATAATTCTGAGTTGAAGTGATGGCCTTTTGAAAAACTGCTTTGCTGATACAGTTGGGGATTCTCTTTAAATAAGGGGCCAGCAGAATTTTTTCGTAAAAGACAAGATAGTGACTGTTTTAAGATTTGTGAGTCACGTGGTCTCTGTCACAGCTGTTCATCTCTGCCATTGTAGTGAAGAAGCAGCCACCTGTTAAGGAGCCTGGCTGGATTTGGCCCTTGAGCCATAGTTTACTGGCCCCACCCTAATGGGAAACCAAGCACAAAGACAGTCAATGGAGCAGTGATATCTTACCATATTCGAAGACTTTTGCTGCTTGCTGAACTCTTATTACTAAGTGTTAAGTTAAACTCACAATGAATAAACAGTTAATAGACTGCTCCAGCAGCCTTTCCCACCTCCCTAGTCACAGAGCATTTCAAACACCCATACACTACCTACCCTCAGCTCTTAAGGGTTGCACTAGGAGATTGAATGGTATTGGGTGAGGAGGAGAAGAAAGAGGTGACTTTGAAACTTGGCACCGTGAGATAAAGTCATCCCTTCCCACTGTATCTCTTAACTCTTGCTATAAATTAGATTGCAGAGTTAATAAAGTTCCTGTCAGCATTAGGGAGGGAAAACAAGTTTAATTATTTATAATATTATTCCTTGAGAAAGCAGTAAACAAGTATCATTCACTTCTGCTCTTACGCCTCCCACCTCAATTTAGTTCACCATTTTGTGAATGGCAGTCCATATTCCCCACCAAATTGAAGTTGCATCCGCAAGGAGCAGCGGTGGAGGAGCCGAGTAAAGGAGCAAACATCTAGCCAGTGGTTGACAGTTTGCTTTGCTATTGACTTTGCTTCTTTCCCCTGTGATACTTAATTTATTTTGGCAGAAAGAAAGATTCCCAGGTCTGCTTATTTTGTCCCTAGCTCCTATCATTTGGAATTGTGATGTCTAAATCTTATTTACTTAGAATAAAGCAAGCAAACAAACAAAGCAAAGATACACTGTAAGTTTGCAGACCTGTCTGCTGTCTCCAGGGAAGGTTCAATAGTTCTCCTGCCATAAATGAATCAGGCCCCTTTCTCTGCATGGATATATCCTAAGTCACACAGAGAGGTGTAAATTCATGGATTTACGGAATGTTGAACAACCCTTATAGCCAGCAGCATGGAGTTGGTCACTCTCCTTTCCCACAGTCTCTCCTTTGGTGCCACTATCAGAGACAGAACACTGGACTGAGACCCTTGATCTGGCCCTGTGTGGTATTTCCAGTGTGCTGCTATAACTGCTGCTGCTTCATGGCTCACTTCCGGGTCTTTGTATTAAACAATTGTAATACATTTTCTCCGTGGTCTCATTATCAGTTGAAGGTTAGCTTAGTGAAGACCAGAACTGAGTTCAGCAGGGGGAAGACTGATACCACACAGCGTTCTTCCTCTATCATTGAGGATAACTCCATCTTTTCAGCTGCCCAAGCATGTAACTGTGGCATATTTTTAAATATCACCTACTTATCTTTATTCATTCAGGCTGTTTCTAATCCTGATACATGTGTCTTGATGGTCAATCATGTAAATAATTCTCTGTAGCCCCAAACAGAAACTGTTAGTCATATAGCATTAAATATTAGTAGTTTCATTGCTGCAGCCATCTTTTATGATTTTCTTGTTTATCAAAATCCTTTAACTAATATTACATTCCTGTCCTCATATCTTATTGATGTCTTTAAAAGGTAACTATATATAGCCTCTCCTATAATTTACTTAACATAAATTCTCTTGAAGACTTCATGTGTTACTTTTTTTTTTCATCTTCTTTCTAGGCATACCCCATTTATGAAGTTACAGCTTAATTCTCATTTTCATTTTCAAGAATTATTTCTGTTAAATTCATTCCATCTTGATTTGTATTTTTTTCTTCACAATCAGCCATCTTATGTTTAACTGTAAGCTCAGCAGCGTGAAAGGAGCAATAGAGATAAACTGTCCTTTCCAGTGATAGCATAGGACTAAATCAGTGTGAGCTAGTACTAAGGTATTATATAATTCAGCATAAATTTGACTGATTATAGAATAATATATGGCATTTTAAGGATTAAAGAATTTTTAAAATGTAATTCTGGTTCATTAGTCTGTGTTTTCTAAAGTACAACATTTGAGTTATGATCGAACTTACTATTGTGAATTATCAAACTTACTATTCTGATGCCAACTGATATTAATAGATTGACATGTGAATTTAAATAAATGAATACAGGTTAGCATAAGGACAAATACAGCACAAAAAGTGAACATTGGTTCCTATTTTCTTACTTCTTAAGAACCAATTGAGAGGATGTATTTTTTAAATTTAGCTTTGAGTTTTAGATGATAAAGCTCTTTGGAAGGTTTTTGAGGTTTGCTAATGGAATTTTGTTCTTGGTAGGCTCACAATTCATATGGATGAAGAACTTCGTGCTCTGGCTTTCAATACTCTGCAGGCACTAATGCTTGATTTTCCAGATTGGCGTGAGGATGTCCTTTCAGGATTTGTTTATTTTATTGTTCGTGAAGTGACTGATGTCCATCCCACACTTCTTGATAATGCTGTAAAGATGTTGGTACAATTAATAAATCAGTGGAAACAAGCAACCCAAATGCATAACAAAAACCAGGACTCACAGGTACCAGACTCTTTCATAGTGTTCCTCTGTGCATGGTCAGTGGTAAATGACTGGTTATGATGTTAAAACATATTGACTTCCACAAAAATTAGAAGTTTCATTAGTTTTACTTCCTTCCAAAATGTTTGTAACCCCTTAAACAGAACTTTCCTATAGTTTATGTATTAAATATAGAAATTAAATTCTTCCTTTGGTAATAATTAGTTTTCAGTGAACATACAAAGTGGAGACAATTCTAACTCACATATAGGCTGTTTCCAATATATTGAATGCTGGTATAATAAAAAATGTCGATAGCCTTTCAGTTGAGTTATTTGGTTGCTTATCAAAGGCACCAGTGGTCCCCATTTCACATATACAGTATATGTGCTTCTTAACCGAAAAGGGTGCTCAAATTATTGATTTGTGAAAATGTAGAAGCCGTAGAACCTTGGATATTAGAACTGGATCATCTAAGCCAACCCAGCTTCTCAATGTTCAATGAGCCTGCACATCACCATCTCCTAGGTGATGCCACACTGCTGGTCCAAACTTTGAGTACAAAGGATGCCATTCAATCCTTCATTTTCCATATAGAAATGTTGGACCAATAGTGATTAAGTGTCAACTCTAAAGCTTTGTACAAAGTAGCCAGAGAATGATAGAACTTAGGTACATTGCATATTCATGTGTTTTAGATTGTCAGTTAAATGCTTTTTTCACTATATGATGTGAAATTTTTATAAATTAAATGTTATTTAAATTTCTTGAGCTGAGTCATTTTTATGATTTGCTTTACTCTTTACTAATTGTTTTACTGGAATACATACTTTTTTTTTTTTTTAACTTGTGTTTTATTTTTCAAGCATGGTGTAGTTAATGGAGCCTCTCATCCCCCTCCTCTGGAAAGAAGCCCATATTCCAGTGTATTCCATGTGGTCGAAGGGTTTGCACTCGTCACTCTCTGTAGCAGCCGACCTGCCACTAGGAGATTAGCTGTCAGCGTCCTTAGAGAAATACGGGCTTTATTTGCACTTTTGGAAATACCTAAGGTAAATTTTAGATATTTCATTCAGCTATCTAATGAAAATACTTAAAAAACTATCCTTTTGTCCATCTTTGTTCCATTTCTGTTTTTACCGTGCAGGTATAATTTACTTTTTAACAAGATCTTTTTGAGAGGTTCTAAGCTCACCTGCCTGCCTTCTATTCCATTTGTAACAGATAGGGCTAAAGTATATTTGTAATGTTTATCTAGGTTTGGCTGCTGTTCTTAAACATTCCTAAACTTTAATAGACATGTGATGTCTTTTTTATAGGGTGATGATGAATTAGCCATAGATGTGATGGACAGGCTGAGCCCATCCATTCTTGAGAGCTTCATTCATCTCACTGGGGCTGATCAGGTAACTGTAATGATTTCATGCTATTCAGCAATGTTTTGAAACTTAAGATGTACATACATACATACCTGAGTTTCTTTTACAAATATCATGCATTAGAAAGTATTTGTGAATAAAAAATAATTTTTAAAAAGTGGCATACACAAAGTAGCACTGCTATGCTATGGTTAGTACTCTTCCCCACAAAACTATAAATATTTTATCTTTGTAAAATTCCAATCTTTCCAATCTAAGAGGTTTCTATTAAATCTGAAGTTGTAATTGACTACTGTTTGCTATTGATTATGGCATATAGTATTTTTGACCTGTATATGCTGGTTAAAGGGCTATTGAAATTTTTTTCTGTTGAAATTCAAAGCAAAAAATTTGCACTCTGCACCTTACAGTAAGTGTATTTGTTTGCTTTGCCATATAAATTCAAGTGCATAGAGTAGATATGTAATATCTTATGCCTGAGTCATATGTAATTTGGGGCTTCCCTGGTGGTCAGTGGTAAAGAATCTGCCTATCAATGCAGGAGATGTGGGTTCGATCCCTGGGTTTGGAAGTTCCCCTGGAGAAGGAAATAGCAACCCACTCCCATGTTCTTGCCTGGAAAATTCCATGGAAAGAGAAGCCTGGTGGGCTGCAGTCCATGGGGTTGCAAAAGAGTCATACACAACTTAGCAGCTAAACAACAGCAACATATGTAATTTAACTCATTAAAATGAAGAAAAACACTTCATCAACACATACATTACTAAGAAAGTTTATGCTATCTTTCTTAGTTTGGTTTGGGGGAGAAAGGTCATATATGACATTTTCAAAACTGAAAAGAATAAGTATCAAACTTCACTAATTGAAATTATTTTCTTCCTGTTTTGCAATACCTGCACAAGAGGTTTCTGTGCTTTCTACATAACTCTTGACTCTTACAACTCAAAGTTACATGTAACCAAGAGAGATAATAATAAAATTCTGTTCAATTTAAAGAATTCTGGTTTAGATTATTAACTATGACTTGGCCAACAAGACGAGAAGTGAGTGAGTCTCTTCTAGTGCCTAAAGCAGTGCCTGACTGAGAGCAGGTCCTTTGTAAATTTCTGTTGAATGATCAGGTGAATCAAGCCTCTGTTCAGTTTTTAAGACTCTATTTTTTGTTGTCTATTGAATCATAAATAATTTGCTCTGGAGTCTTTATCTCTTCATTTTAAGAGCTTTGACTATTATTGAGCAAATATTTGAGAATGTGTAGCTCTTCTTGCCTGGAGAATCCCAGGGACAGCGGAGCCTGGTGGGCTGCCGCCTAAGGAGTCGCACAGAGTCAGACACGACTGAAGCGACTTAGCAGCAGCAGCAGCAGCTCTGGAGAGGAGCCCATTTTCCAGTCTGTTCCACTTATGCAGACATAGTACACAGTGGCTCCCCTGATACCTCAGATAGTAAAGAATCTGCCTGCAATGTGGAAGACCCAGGTTCGATCCCTGGGTCGGGAAGATCCCCTGGCGAAGGAAATGGCAACCCACTCCAATATTCTTACCTGGAAAACTCCAGGGACAGAGTAGCCTGGCAGGCTACAGTCTGTGGAGTCGCACAGAGTCGGACATGACTGTGCAACTGACATTTTCACTTGTCTTGCAGTGCACATCAGCATGAAAGTTAATGGTTCATTTTTGAGTTCTCTATCATCTTGAGTATCCTGTGAGTTGCATATTCATACAAGAATTACATAAGTGGTGATTCTTAACCTTTTTGGTTTATAGATCTTTTTGAGACTAATAAAAATTACATAATCTCTTCTAGAAAACTGCATGTGAACAAAAACCTTATATGCAATTTCAGGAATTCTGTACCTCCTTAAATGTATCTCAGACTTCATATTATCCCTGTTTAAGAATCTCTGTTCTAGAAACTACCAGTAGACCACTTTTATAGTTTAAAGCAATTTCTATGGTAAAACTTATGAAAGTTGTTGAAATATGCAATAATGAATTTTTTTCTCTTCTTAGACTACTTTGCTGTACTGCCCGAGCTCAATAGATTTACAGACATTAGCAGAGTGGAATTCCTCTCCGATTAGCCACCAGTTTGATGTGATCAGTCCATCGCATATATGGATATTTGCACATGTGACCCAAGGCCAAGACCCATGGATTATAAGTCTCTCCAGTTTTTTAAAGCAAGAAAACCTTCCAAAACACTGCCCTACAGCTGTGAGCTATGCTTGGATGTTTGCCTACACAAGGCTTCAGTTGTTATCCCCACAAGTTGATATAAAGTAAGTGATTTTCCTAGTGTAAATTTTACAGTATATAGGCTGTCACTTGAAAAGTTCTACAAATTGGAAATCCCATAAATGACATGCCGTAATGTACTGGTGTGTTAAGGAGGACAATGAAAGTTATAAAGGATATAGTCATATAATCCTTTCATTCTCTTTGTATAATTTGGTCTTACAAATTATAATTGTTCATTTACTTAATTATCACACTGCTTGGTACATACTTTGTGTTCAATGAATGAATGAATGAGGAGAGAGTCTGAAGATGAATATGGATGTGGATATAGATAAGCTTGTAGATAGAGGGTGGGAAGTGAAGGGAAATGAATTCAGTGAGTTTCTGAGCATGATAGTAAAGGGTAACTGACAATGTGACAGAGAGTTGACCATGGCTTTATAAACTGCAGGTTAGTCTTATTCTTAAATTGCAAAGAAAATTTGTTTGAAAAAGCATATATACGTCTTTTGGTTTTGTTTTTATTGTTTGTATATATGCAATGGCACCCCACTCCAGTACTCTTGCCTGGAAAATCCCATGGACAGAGGAGCCTGGTAGGCTGCAGTCAATGGGGTCGCTAAGTGTCAGAAACGACTGAGCGACTTCACTTTCACTTTTCACTTTCATGCATTGGAGAAGGAAATGGCAGCCCACTCCAGTGTTCTTGCCTGGAAAATCCCAGGGATGGGGGAGCCTGGTGGGCTGCCGTCTCTGGGTTCGCACAGAGCCAGACATGACTGAAGTGACTTAGCAGCAGCAGCAGCAGCATACATACATGTTAATTATATATTGATACAGATTCTCAGGTATTGTTTATTGGATGCCATTTTTTTAATGAAGATTGACACTTGCCACCTTGTATAACATTTATGAACTTATTTAGTCTCCTTTATTTTACCATATTTTAAATGATAACATACCTCTCCTACCACCTAATATACACTCTCCTACCACCATTCCCAGTATCCACTTTCTGCTCTATTTTTCTTCATCAACTTAGCACCATCTGACACTTTTATTTCTGTGTTGTATATCTCCCCTAGCACACATGATGGTGGTGATTTTTTTAAACAGGTTTTTTTTTGTTGTTCTTTTACTCCCATCACAGTGCTCTGAACCTTTTTTAAGATATTAAGAAACTATTGATGAATCAGTGGCATGATATGTATTGTTTATCTTAGTAGATTATAAGCCTACTGAAGGTGAGGACTAAAACTTAGTATTTTTCCTGTTTTGTTTTGCTCTCAGTCGTTAATCCCAACAGAATTTTCTGTTCTTGAGAATATTTATGGAATTGTTCCAAAATACTTTAGTGGTCTAATCTCTCAAAACAAAAATTTAATAGAAGCTTTAGAAATGTAGATATTCTTTGATTCTGTAATTCCAGTTTCAGGAATTTACCCAAGAAAATAATTAAACATTATTATAATTAAGCATATATTCAAATGTTTAATATTGTGTATAATAGGGAAAAATTACTGTTAGCTTAAATATCCAACAGTGAAAGTGTGCCTCTATAAATCATAATAATCTCTATGATATATGGTCATCAAAAGTGAGGTCATGGAAGTATATTTATTTACATGAAGGATGTTTCAACATATATGTTAAGTATAAAGAGCAAGTACAAAACAAATAAAGTAATATTCAGTTTTTATAAGCTAAAAGAGATATATTTATACCTTTATTCATGTGTCTGAATTGAAGATGAGTAGAAGAATATATAGAGCTTATTTTGGTGTTGGATTAATGGTGATTTTCATTTTGTTTTCAGTTTTTTTCCTCTGCGTTGAGTATATATAATAAGTTATAAAATGTGACCTGATAAAATATTAACTGTACCCACAGAAATAATAGATTATGTTAAAATGATCCTATAATGTTTTAACTTTCAATCTTGTATTTTACTCATTATATCTTATTCCACAGAGATTCAGTGGTTATGCTAACCATCTCCCCTAAATTGGTCGAAATTTACCTTTAGTTGGACTTCCCTGGTAACTGAGATGGTAAAGAATCTGCCTGCAATGCAGGAGACTCGAGTTCAATCCCTGGGCCGGGAAGATCCCCTGGAGAAGGAAATGGCCACCCGCTCCAGGATTCTTGCGTGGAGAACTCCATGGACAGAGGAGCTTTGGTTTAAAAGAAACTTTTTAAAACACATGTTATTTACATCTACCTGTTTTTCTTCTTTTTCTCAGTAGCCCCATCAATGCTAAGAAAGTAAATACTACCACAAGCAGTGACTCATACATTGGCCTGTGGAGAAACTACCTGCTTCTTTGCTGCAGCGCAGCGACCTCCACAGCATCCTCAACATCTGCGGGTTCTGTGAGGTGTTCTCCTCCTGAGACGCTGGCGTCCACCCCTGACAGTGGCTACAGCATTGATTCTAAAGTAAGTTGTTGAGTTCTGTCATTGAATCCAAATGACAGCATAAAAGGAATGTTTCAAAATTTCTTTTTCAGGACAATAAAGTAACTTGATTGAAAAGTGTATTAGTTACAGGCACTAATACTGAAAATGGTTCAAGAAATCCCTGTTACTATTGGGTTGGCCCAAAAGTTCCTTCAGGTTTTCCATAGCAGCATATGAAATCCAAACAAACTTTTTGGCCACCCCAATGTTTTAAGGGATGCTTAGTTGGAACCAATAATATATAAAGTTTTTCTTTTAGAATTTCCCTAAATTATGTAGTAGGACAAATAACTTGATAAGAACAGTGATATGGTCTCCATGATATGAAATAAAATATCATCAGATGGTTGAAGGAAACTGACAAAACTTAATACTGGGTGTTTAACACTGATGATTCTTTTAGAAGTAGTTTTTTGTTTTTACTTATTTTTACAGGTCAAAAGAAATAGGCTAAGGGAGGGATTCAGCCTGTATTACATGATAGTGAGTGTCTGTAAGAAATTAAGAGGCCTGCAAATCCCACTTCTGTTAACAAATTTGTAGTGAGCAAATTCACAGTGACCCTTTTAAGATGATGTGCGTTAGAGGTGAATTCTGAAGCACCATTCATTCTAAAATGTCATTATTCCATTGTCTGTGACCAAATATTGTTGAAATGTCATATTATTTATTTGAATGTACTATCATTAGTGGCTGCTATAAATACAATATCTTTTTTTCAGATTATTGGCATCCCATCCCCTTCATCCTTGTTTAAGCACATAGTTCCAATGATGCGCTCTGAGAGCATGGAAATCACTGAATCCCTTGTTCTAGGTCTTGGCAGGACCAACCCAGGAGCATTTAGGTATTTACCTTTATATGTTTCTCTATGTAGTAAAATAGTAAATGTGGCTACTTTTTGAGAAGGCAAGGTAGCATACTTATCAGGATAGTTTCATATCGATCCTGATTTTTACCAGCTAGCTAGCCATTTAACATTTAGCAGGTCCTTTAATTTATCTGCACCTTTAATTTCTAATTTTGCTTAACATTTACCCTGTTTTCTTCAAAGAATGATTATGAAAATCATATATTATACATAAACATGTTCTAGAGATTATAAGATGCCATGTAAAGGTATATTTTCCCTCCTGTCTTACATAGTGATTCTGTTGCTTAAAAATAGTTTTTCTCCTTCTCATTCAAGAGAGTGACTATTCTTACAAGAATTATTTATGTACATATTTTATATCATTCTTGATGTTTTTAACAATCATAAAGCAATTCTTCATTTTTGCCTGAGTTTCTTCTTTGTTATTGCTGACTATATCCTGAATTAAAAAAAATATTTATTTATTTATGGCTGTGCTGGGTCTTCCTTGCTTTGTGCAAGTTTTCTCTAGTTGCGGCGAGCATGGGCTGCCCTTCACTGCGTAGTGTCAGCTTCTAATTGCTGTGGCTTCTCTTGCTGAGGAGCACAGGCTCTAGCATGTGCAGGCTTCATTGTTGCAGAACGTGGGCTCAGCAGTTGCAGCATGCAGTTTCTAGAGTGCTCGTGGTTCAGTAGTTTCGGAGCATGGGCTTAGTTGCTCCACGGCACGTGGAATCTCCTTGACCAGGGATCAAACCTGTGTCTTTTGCATTGGCAGGCAGATTCTTATCCACCGTGCCACCAGGGAAGTTCTGGATCCTGAATTTTTTCCTTTGAGGTTGTCCTCTATTGATGTGGTGTAATGTTTGATGTTTTGTCTCAAAGTAACAGAGAATAGGTTAATAAATTATATCTGTAGGTGTGGATAGCATTCAAAATAAATGAAGTGTTGGAAGATTATTTTATGACAAGTAAATACGCTGTTGTGCTAATAGAAAACAATGAGGTACAAAAATTATCTCAGTTTCACAAATCCCCATAAATAGAAACAGTTCTGAAGCAGATACTTTGAATGTCTGCAGTAGTTTCTATAGACAATGAAATTGTGGATGGATTTTATTTTCTTCTTTTTTTTTTTTTTTTGTATTTTCCCAATTTTCTACAGTGAGTACATTTACAATTTAAAATCAGGATATAAGCAAAAAAAGATGATTTTCATGAAGTTCATACCTTTTGACTGATAATTTCATTTGTAACGACTAATCCTATTGAGATAATCAGAATTGAAGTCAAAGATTAATATACAAAGGTGTTCACTGGACATTATTTGTTTTAACAGATAAAATTTAATGAGTCAGTAATAACTGAAAATGGTTAGGAAAATTATCATATTTAACCCAATACTAGAGTATTATAAATTAATTAATGGCATGTGAAAGTGCTTATACTAGTGTTAATTAAAGATAAAAGGATAATATTTTATGTATGTTAGAGTTTCAACTATGTAAACTATATATGGGTTATAAAATGATTGAACAGGTATTTAGCTCTACAAATTAGAATAAGTGGCCTATACCATTTTTTTCTATTTTTCAAATATTCTATAGAGTGTGTGTGTTATTTCACAATCAAAACAAAACAGAGACTTCTGGCGGTCCAGTGGTTAGGACTGCATGCTTTCACTGCCAAGGACCCAGGTTTGATCCCTGGTCAGGGAACTATGATTCCGTAAAGCCATGTAGTATAACCCAAAAAAAAAAAAACCCACAATAAAAATTGTGTTTAAAACTGTAAGATTAGGGTTAACATTTATCAGGTTGTATCATATATTAATATTTACATATTTCTACAGGTCAGAGTATATGTTTGGCTATTAATTGAAAGAATGTATATTATTTTTCTTCTAGGGAACTAATAGAGGAATTACATCCCATAATTAAAGAGGCACTTGAACGAAGGCCAGAGGTAAACTGTGTAGTTTTATATCATTAAATATTTATTTGGCAAACACGTAAAATTGGCTTCTATATTCTATATAGTATAACAAAATTTAGAAATTCAGAAGTAAATAAGTCTAGTGCCATTTTCAACATTTTTAAAACATGTGGAAACCACTACCATCCCCACTCCCCAGGAGGTCTTACTCAGAAACCCATTCTGTAATACAGATGTTAAATTTCCTCTGCCTGAAGTTAGGGTGGTTAGAGTCTGGATCAGAGTCCACTGATCTCTGTAAACGACCAGATAGTTATTTTCATCTTTGTAGGTCATCCCATCTCTGTTGCAGCTGCTCAGTTTTGCTGCCTAGACAGCTAAATAGGTGGGTGTGGCTCTGTTACAGTTACAGGCAGCAGTGAGCTGGATCTGGCCTGAGGGGTGTATTCTGCCAACCCCAGGTCTAGAACCCCAAATCTACACCTCAGGTTCTGAGCTACATTTAGAAATCACAGTTCTTGTGGAACAGATGTTGTACAGTCTATAATTACAACAATGTATTATGCACACAAATCAAGTAACAGGTAAAGGGTTAGATGAGCTACAGAGAAGAAAGCCTTTGATTCTGCCTGTGGAGTAAGAGAAAGCTTTTTAGTTGAGGTAGTGACATTTGAGGTGAATTTCTGAAGCATATTTCCCCAGTAGACAAGCAAGGGAAAAACATTTTAGGTAGAGGGAACAGCGTTTGCAAACTTCACTTTTAAAAAATTTGGACATTGCATGTTTTTCTTTGTAATTATGTTATGGGGACAGTGATGGAATGTTAGGCTGGAAAGCAAGAAAGGAACTATCACGTGAAAGGATTAAAGCTCCTGGTTTCAGCTTTATCTAATAGACCAGTGGTCCCCATATGGCAGTAGAATCTGAGAATTAGCCAGAGAGCTTGCAAAAAATTATAGATTCCTGGGCCTAGCCTATTCAATGAGAATCCCTGGAGTAGAGCCCAGAAATCTATTTTCTTAAGCACCTTAGATGAGTCTGATGTAGAACACTGAATTAGAATGACTGCTAGCAATGATGGCAATCCTCTGAGGAATTTTAGCAAGAGAGAAAGATGACAGTAGCTACTTTGTATGGGAACCTTATGACAGAATCTGTAATTCTTCACTTCCTTTTTTTCTAATTCAGCCCTGTGGAGTAGTGATAATTCTCCATTTTGTAATTGATTAGATATTTGCTTCAAAATAATATGTCGGTTACAGTGCAAGTGGAATTGGAAATAAAATTAAGTGGCAGTATGTATACTAATCAATTTCAGGACAAAAAGTCATCATAGCAAGGGAATAGATATGCACAGTGATATGTCTGAATGTGCACTGTATTTTGAGAGCATTAGACTCACAGTCTTTCTATGAACACAGTATGAAAGCAAGTCAACTAAACCTTTGCAGAAATCCTCAAGCACTGTTAAGAAACCATTTCATTCAGTATGAATTGCAGCAAACTTGATAAGAGCTCAGAGAAGCAGTAAATTTAATGAACTGGTTATCCACAGCTGGCCTGTTTTGGAAGGCAGAAAACTGGGTTGTAGGCAAGAAAGTGAGAGACGAATTCTTAGTAGTCTGTATTACATCATGAATGAAATGATGAGCTCAAGAAGAAAGTGATATAGGAGATTAATTATAGCTTACCATTATATTGGTTCCTGTTAGAAGGAGAATCAAGTTGAGATGTTATGATGACTATTCTAGGCGTTAATACTTTGGCCTTAGTAGGATAAACATATTTATTCACACCATAATGATCAAAGGAATTTCTTTCTGCTTGTATATTTGTGTGTCAGAATTAACTGATAAGTGAAAAATTATGGTATAAGTGAAATCTCTGGGGTTTCTTTAGTCCCCTTTGTGATATTTTCCCTCCCTTTCTGTCATATTATTGGGAGCATCTTAGGGATTCTTTATCATCCAAAGAGAATAGTTTACTAACTGTTTCAGTTCCTCTAAAGTTGTCAGATTAGGAAACCTGACCTAAAAATAACCATAAAGTAAATATGGACTCAATTCTGTTTCTCCCTTCATAAGTTTATTACTATATAAAATGTCATTTTATTTTATTTTCTTGTTAATTTCAAATTAATCCACACATACCTTTTTGATGTAATAGCCCGTAGACTGTCTGACATCTACCTTGCAGAAGCAAAATAACAAGCCTCCAAACTCGTAAGGCATTCCCAGTATTCCTTCTAAGTTACACCAGCAAATTTTCGGTCAACTTACTTAAAGGACTTTTAATTAGAATCTTTGTTATCTTTGGAATAGAATATGAAACGGCGCAGGCGTCGAGATATTTTACGAGTACAACTGGTACGAATATTTGAACTGCTGGCAGATGCTGGTGTCATCAGTCACAGGTAGGTATTGGATTTTGATTTTTAAAACCTGAAATTTATTAGAGAACGTGATTTTTTTTTCTCTTAGGAAATATATAAAAACTGAAAAGTACCTTTGTAACAACAAAAAATCTGCACCACTATAAATATTATTTACTAAAGATGTATCTAATACATTAGCCCATGGCTAAAAAATATATTGAAGAACTACCACTCGTACAGATTGCTTCAGTCAAAGGTTGAGTGGAATGTCCTTATGATTTTAATATTTCTTGAGATCTAGTAATCTAGGCAGTAGACAGCGACCTTTTCTTTTTCCAGGGATGGGTGTCTGTTTTAACTATGTTTTACCTTATTCAAGATCTATTTTTTCCAGAGTTGTAAAACTCATGTTATTTAAAGGCTACATGAAAGTTTAGCCTTTCATGTAGGCTAAAAAACTTTGCAAATTTACTTCAATCAACTGTTAATCTATTGTGCTTAGAGCAATTATGAAATCCAAAAACATAATTTCTATTTCCACCCTTTACAAATAAAAAACATAAAACCTAAAATTATTGTTGACCCTAAGGCCAGCGCCTTGAGGAAAATTCCATCAGCTTTATGTAGGGAAATAACTGTTTCCCTAGAAACGTAATGGTGTTGGCTGACCATTGAAGGAGTAAAAAGATGAATCTGACCATTTCCAGAAGAGATCCTGAGGAAAAAAATACTAATAAGCAAGTATAGTATTTATTATTACTTTATCATTTACCCTGATCATTTATTTCAGAGTGTGCCTAACACGTTTCATATTTAACATCGAATGTTTTCACAAGTGCTTTCAAAATATAGCTTTAATGAAAGAGAATCTAAACCATTGATTTACTATTATAGTAAATGAAAAGCAAATGAAAGAAAAAAGAAGCATCATTCTTTTTTTTTTTCCTTTGCTACTTCACAAAAATAAAACAATGGAAGTTAGCCAAAATGAATTTGACACTTGCTGAACTTGATGCAAAAAATTAACCTAAAATACATCTAAATCTTTTTTCTTTTTTTTTTTTTTTTGCTTCTGTTGTAATGTTAGTAATGCAGTTGCATGTTTTATTTTTGGATTTGTCTTTTTTGTTGTTGTTTTTTGCCCTAAGAGAAATCAAAATAAAGTGAACGCTATTATGGACATTTTTTTTTTTCTCTCTCTCGCTTAAGGGAAAAAAGATGAATTCTGGAATGGCCAGGAGGCAGGGATCTTCAGTTTGTTCAATCAGTTGATCCTCTGTGCCTGGTGCATAGTAGGTACTCAGTTATTCTGAGTCAGCTTACAATCTACCATGTTGGTTTCCCAGCCACTGTGAAGTGTTGACCCAGAGTTTAAAAACATTCACTTGAGGAATAAAGGAGAGTTTCATCATGAATGTATTCAATGTATTTTTATAGTCATAGACTGGTATTTTTTATATGCTGTACAATCACTGTGGCTCCTTACTCTGATTTTCATGGCTTTAGGATGTTTACAAAAAACTATTTGTAGCTATTGAAAGAGTATTTTTACTTTTGGAATCATTAACTTTAGAGGTATTTTCAAATAAATATAACAAGGAAAAGATAACTAAATTTCTATTGGCAAAACACTCTCAAGTACCTACCGGTCACATACTTAATAACTGATGGAACAAGACTGGAATCCAGGATTGGGGACTCTCTCACCAGTGACCTCCTTGCAGTTAGTGGATTCTAGGCCCAGAACCCTGGCCTCAAAGAGAATCTTCCTGTAGAGATTCTTGAAGAAACTTCCAAGGTCTAAAATAGAAGATTAAAAAACCAACAGTCTTACCTGAATTCTCTTAAATTTTTGCATCCCCAGTAATAGCAGTAATTTTTGCTGAGAATAGGTACCTGATGGGTATTTGATTGATTATGCTAAAGGCATATATGTAGGACAACTGTGTAAATATACACAATTAGTCTTTCTTCTTTCTACCTTCTAAACTGATCCTCCCTGTTCCCGTTGTGTCTCCTTATATTTTTATTTTGAAAAGCCATAGGTTTTGATGGAGAGAATAATGTTGACTTACATTATAGTTTAGAATCATGTTTTCCTTAACATGAATTTTCTTCCATATTTTCAGTGCAAGTGGTGGCCTTGATAGTGAAACACATTTCCTCAACAACACTTTATTGGAATACGTAGATTTAACTAGACAACTCCTGGAAGCAGAAAATGAAAAAGATTCTGACACATTGAAGGATATACGATGCCATTTTAGTGCCTTAGTGGCGAATATCATTCAGAATGTTCCAGGTATGATTTTTAGTTCGTCAAACCCATAAATGAATATTAAGAGACTATCATAATTTTTCTCCCCCTGAGGAATGGTAATCTAAGTTGACAAGCAACTTGTGAACATTTGAAAAATATGTCAGGGTAACTTTTGGAACTTGAGAAGTAAATGATGCTCTTTAGAGGAAAAGAGCTTGGTTTCCTCTACATTGTCTGAGCTGAAGCTCACTAATGTAAAGATATGATTTAATCCGTTACTCAGCACTTGTCTACAACTTCTACTTTGCTTCATTATGATACTGTTGAGTTCCTTCAACAAGGATTGCTGCAGAGAGCTTGTAGAATAGATTTTTTTTTAAGTGGAAAGATTCCTTGGAGATCATCTAAACCAGCAGCAAAAGGCAGCAGAGTGGGTTTTGACTCCAGACCTCACTCTTTACTGCAGGTAGATCAGCTCCCTTGTTGTCTGTTATGTATCAATATGTCAAGATTCCATGTAATGATTGTTGTATAGCTGAAAACGGTATATATAGTCCAAAGCCCTCTCTTACCGGTTAATCATGATCCAGAAGTATGTTGTGTTAATGTTTTGGCCAAGGTTAGCACGTAGCCAACAACAACCCAGGGAGAGAAGCAGGGTCCTGATGCCCAGCTCTGGAGCATTGTGACTGCCATGCACTTCTACTTGGCCAAGATGCTGTATTTCACATAACACTGCATCTCATTTAACATGATAATGTACACTGCAGCTCTGTTCCTGTGATATGCATAAATGTAAATAATTTCTGTTACTATGGAGGTTGGGAGTAGGTTAAAATGAAAACTTTTGCTTTCTTTTTATATAATATTATGTATCCAGTAATAATCCTGGTGGCTCAGATGGTAAAGAATTTGCCTGCAGTGTGGGAGACCTGGGTTCAATCCCTGGATTAGGAAGATCCCCTGGAGAAGGGAATGGCAACCCACTCCAGTATTCTTGCCTGGAAAATCCCATGGACGGAGGAGCCTGGTAGGCTACAGCCCATGGGGTTGCAAAGAGTCAGATACAACTGAGCAACTAACATCACCACCATCCAATAACAAATAAACCGACGTGCATATTAAGGGAAGAAGAAATGGAAATAATTTTTTCTGCCTGTTTTTTATTTACAGTGCACCAGAGAAGAAGTATTTTTCCTCAGCAGAGCCTTCGTCACAGTCTGTTTATGCTGTTCAGTCACTGGGCAGGTCCTTTTAGCATCATGTTTACACCCTTGGACAGATACAGTGATAGAAATATGCAAATTAACAGACATCAGTACTGTGCACTGAAGGTATTTACCTAAAAATCTGACTTCTTTTTTCTTAGGTTAAGAGTGGAGTTAAAATTTTTTTCTCTCTCAGTGCCTGGTGTTATAAAAAGGATCAGGATTTCTTCAGAGTACCTGAGAGTAATAGAATATATATTTGCCTGTTGTATTCAAATACTTATTCTGGAACTTTATTTAAGTGCATAAAATGTAATATAGAAATATTCCAGAATCTATGAAAATTGGAAGCCACATTCTTAAAGAATTGAGGATTGCCTCCAAAAAATACTTATTTTTTTTCTTACTTAAGTACTTTCTCTTGATCTTTTTTTTCCCTTCACCTCCAGAACTGTTCAAACTCCATGTCTAATGTAGTATCATGTACATGTATTTATGTACTGCTCATAGTAAATTTCTTAGTTTCAAAAATTACTATTATGCTTTTCTTTGTAACCAAAAATTTAAAGATATTGTGGCTATGTAAGCATGAGTAAAATATCGTGCCTCTTCTCATTAAGCAACCAACATTTAACCTCTGAAATGTTTTAAATGTAATTCTAATATTATTGTTTGAAGGCTATGTCTGCTGTACTCTGTTGTGGCCCTGTTGCAGATAATGTAGGACTTTCATCAGATGGCTATTTGTACAAATGGTTGGATAACATTTTGGACTCTCTGGACAAAAAGGTAATTAAAATTCTGTAGTAAATTACCACTGCATTGCATTATTTGGGGGCTTCCCAGGTGGCACTAGGGTTAAATTATCTGCCTGTCAGTGCAGGAGACGCAAGAGATACAGGTTCCATCTCTGGGTTGGGAAGATCCCTTGGAGTAGAAGATGGCAACCCACTCCAGTATTCTTGCCTAGGAAATTTCATAGACAGAGGAGCCTGGTCGGCTACAGTTCATGTGGTCTTAAGAGAGTATGGGCCCAAAACATATTATGTAAAACTAAATAGGATACCATAAACTAAGAGATTTCTAATTCTTATTTAGTTCTCATGTAAATAATTTTAATTTCCCTCTTAGAGGATTAGAATAGTAGTGTATATTTATCTCAAAAAGGGTTTTAAATCAGTAAAAGAGTATAATTGTGGAATACTTTAAGCTCCATGGAAGAAATATGCTATTTGCTCTGTTTAATTTTTTTGATAATTCTCCAATTAATCACTTTCCCCCCCTTATTACTCATACCATACAAACACAGACTTCACAATTTAAAATAAGACTTACATTTCTTCCCCCTGGAAGAAATGTATTTTGCATTGGGCTATCAAAAATAAGAATAAATTTCGACAAAAATAGCTGGGGAGGTTAATCACTCATTTTCCTGAAAGCACTTAATCACTGTTCCTATTCATCAGCCACCTCCGGGGCTCTGCTGGAAAATTGAATTGTACGACTAAGAGTCTTATATAAAAAGCAGGAGACCACATTTAATTTCTCTGTGTTGGTGGTTCTGCTGGTTGAATAAAATCAGAAAGAGTTGAACTAAAGGAGACTTGAGTTTTGTGATGAAATACAATAAATATATGCACTGTATTATTTTAATTGAAATGTAAGAGTAGATAAATAATATATCCCTTTCTTTGTCCTGGGCAATTTTGTGACCTTTACTTAGGTTCATCAGTTGGGCTGTGAGGCAGTTACATTACTGCTGGAGCTGAACCCGGATCAGAGCAACCTGATGTATTGGGCGGTGGATCGCTGTTACACTGGTTCCAAGAGAGTGGCAGCTGGCTGTTTCAAGGCCATAGCTAATGTTTTCCAAAACAGGTACTCTAGATTTTGCTGTCTTTCATTATTTAGCATCTGTTAAAAAACAGAATGTGTCTTTTTGAACTCAGCAGTGTTAATAAACCAATATTTTCTTACCTTAAACTCAAACAAAATCTAACCAAATAGTGATAATGATTATTATCTGTCGTACCTATTGCCTTAAAAAAAAAAAAATACAGTCACCTCATAGGCTTAGCCCCTGCATGCCTGCATCCTTCCCTTTATATCATATCATGTTTATTAACTGGTGTGAAAGCCTCTGAACATTGTTTATCTAACATGTGAAATTTGTCCCTAGGGATTATCAGTGTGACACAGTGATGCTCCTCAATCTGATACTGTTTAAAGCCGCTGATTCTTCTCGAAGTATCTATGAAGTTGCTATGCAACTTTTACAGGTTTGTAAACAAATGTTAATTAAAATATATTTTTACTCAGGACTTAACGAAGCACAGCAATCTGTTCTTACCTTGAAAGTATGCTAATGTTCATCTTTATTTTTAATAGTGATGTATGGTATGATTCCTAATTATCATTAGAAACAGAAGACTAAGATAATATGGGTCATTTAAGTCTATAAATAATGCAAAGTTTTGAGTGTATTGTAGAGGATTGTGTGTGATAACCCCCACACTCACCTGTGTGTGTGCCTCTGTGTCTCTGTGTGAGTACTTGGAAAAGTTGAGTGGTTAGGGCCTCTGTATACCTTCACCTGTTTCTGTTGAGCAAATAAGAATAATGTGAGTCTGTTTTGGAGAATCAAGTGAAAAGTAATTAGCCCTTTTATGATAACGTTTTGTGAGTTTTCTTTATTAGACTGAGACGAATAACTGAGAAATTTCACTTGGATATATGGTTATATTCACTGATGGTAGGATGTGGTTCTTCATTCTTAACCAAGGGTTAAGAACGGGATTCAAGGAGATGTGCATTTTTCCAAAGGGTTTGAAGTGGTTCTGAGGGATCATCCCTAGTGTCTTTATTATATACATATAATCTGAGGGATTATACCCTGGTGTCTTTATTAGTTAAGAAGAAGGTTGAGTGGTGTAGCTCTTTGTATAGTATAATATCAAAAGAATTTTCTGCTTGTATTTTATATTTAATCCATGATTAAGCAAAATAGGTTTGAAGATTTTTTTTCACATATGCATGTTTTTATATAGTCATAATTTTGAATTGGAAAAGTGGTAAATCTTCAAATTGTATATTAAGTTTCAGGAGTTATTTTCAAACTGTTACTGGCATTCAATACAAGGAATGTTAAAGTCTTGTAAAGAATTACAGAGCTTGTCAAGATGGGACTGGTACTTTTTTTTTTCCTTAAGTGCTATAAAGAAAGATAAATTGATCCTTATAACCCTCTGTCCTAGTATTCATGTGGAATTACAAAGCACAAGAATTAGAGACCTTTTGCAAACATTTCTGGGAATTAAAGATTAGTATCCAAGAAACTTTATAATGTATACAACTCTATAGCTTTCAAACTATAATGTTTCTTGGGAGAAAATTTTATGTTTTTAATTATAGCTGAAATTTAGAGGACCCACAAAATCTTACATGGATGGATTACATTCCTGTAGATCCTGGAACCGAAGATGTTTCGCTATGCTCACAAGCTGGAGGTCCAGAGAGCAGACGGCGCTCTCAGCCAGCTGGCCCCTCTGCCGCATCTGTATTCCGTGTCTTACTATCAGCTGTCCGAAGAATTAGCAAGGGCATATCCCGAGCTAACTCTCGCCATATTCTCAGGTATGATTGTTTAACAGGCTAGTAGCCTGTTTTTTCAGCAACCGTTTTGAAAAAACTACTTTTCATTTCAGTTCAGTCACTCAGTCGTGTCCGACCCTTTGTGACCCCATGAGTCACAGCACACCAGGCCTCCCTGTCCATCACCAACTCCTGGAGTTCACTCAGACTCACGTCCTTCGAGTCGGTGATGCCATCCAGCCATCTCATCCTCTGTCGTCCCCTTCTCTTCCTGCCTCCAATCCCTCCCAGCATCAGGGTCCTTTCCAATGAGTCAGCTCTTCGTATGAGGTGGCCAAAGTATTGGTGTTTCAGCTTTAGCATCATTCCTTCCAAAGAACACCCAGAGCTGATCTCCTTCAGAATGGGCTGGTTGGATCTCCTTGCAGTCCAAGGGACTCTCAAGAGTCTTCTCCAACACCACACTTCAAAAGCATCAATTCTTCGGCACTCAGCCTTCTTCACGATCCAACTCTCACATCCATACATGACCACAGGAAAAACCATAGTCTTGCCTAGATGGACCTTTGTTGGCAAAAAGTGTCTCTGCTTTTCAATATGCTATCTAGGTTGGTCATAACTTTCCTTCCAAGGAGTAAGCATCTTTTAATTTCATGGCTGCAGTCACCATCTGCAGTGATTTTGGAGCCCAAAAAAATAAAGTCTTCTAGGAAGTGTAAATCTATGAAATTTGAGGTTGAATTAAAACAAAACCTGTCTTTATATGAGAGGTTTTTTTCCTTTAATATGAACTCTTTAATACTGATCTACCTTGATACTGAGATTGCTTATTAAAGATCTCTAAAGGGATTCTAAACTTGACTTCTCTTCTCCACCTCAAACTAGCCAAAAAAAAAAAAAAAAAGTAGGAGGGGGCTTCACAGGCAATTTGAAAATATTCCTTTAGTAGATATAAAACTTCCTGAATCTTCTAGTGTGTGGTTTATCTTGTATATTGGTCTATTTTTAATAATATAAATGGGCAGGGATAAGGGTACAGGTTTCTTTCTATAAGACCTCTCATCATAGGGGAACGTACTGCACTGCCTTAAGCAGAACTATAGCTAGGAACCCACCTTGCTTCCTGGTCCAGTTTCCTTTCCTTGGGTCCAACAAACATTCCTCCCTTGAGTTTCTAAAGCATGGGCTATGTGTCAAGCAAGATGTCCTGTATATATATGGGTTTCCCAGGACTCAGATTTAAGATAATTAGGGAGCTCATCCAGCTTGAGCCTTTTGGTCAATGACCACACTGTTGCAGGTGCCTCCATAGTGCTTATAAATCCTTTAACTGAATAGTTTATTAGTTATAATACAAAAGACTCTTAGCTAGTTTTTCTGCTCTTCATCTTCAGTAAGATCTCCTTCTAATCTTAGTGCTGCAAATGCACCAGAATTGGTATGCAGGAGATACCAGGGCTCTGAACCTTCCATTCAGGTTCAAGGCACAGAGGCCTCCGCCTTCTTAGCCCATCTTTTCCGCAGTGCCTATTTTAGTAGTGGAGAGAGTTTGAGTCCCACCCCTAACTGATCTGATTGGGGGAAAAACAACTTAAACTCTCCTAACGTTCAGTGTTTAGAGCAGCACACGTTAGGTTTGCACTGGTAAATAGCAGCAGTCATGCCTCTTCCTTCTTCCCAACTTCCGCAGTCCCGACATCCCTTTCAGGATGGACGTGGATGGTCATCAGTGCAAAGTAGTAACCACATGCGTGCCAAGTCACTTCAGTTGTGTCTGACTCTTTGCAGCCCTACAGACTGTAGCCCACCAGGCTCCTCTGTCCATGAAATTTTCTAGGCAAGAATACTGGAGTGGGTTGCCATGTCCTTCTCCAGGGGATCTTCCCTGACTCAGGGGTCGAACCTGAGTCTCTTAAGTCTCCTGCCTTGACAGGTGGGTTCTTTACCACTAGTGTTACTTGGGAAGCTAACTGCTGTCTCCACTAATTCTCCTGTTGCTAGGCTTTTCTCGGAGGTTCCTGGGCTTTTCCTGGAGGCTTTAGCACAGAAGAGAGGAGTCCTTGGTATATCAGAGGTCATGGAATTGGTCAGGATGGCAGTGGGTGCTGCCATAGCCTTGGCTCCCATACACACTTAAAATCCCTCAGCCAGGATCTCTTCATTCAGAGCTCCAGGTCTCCTATTTCATACTTGTGGTAATAAAATTGACCTGTTAACAGAAGGGGTTCTTTTAGACGATAACAATGATCCTATATCCAAGGCAGCAAAAGAGACACAGATGTAAAGGACAGACTTTTGGACGCTGGGAGAAGGCGAGGGCGGGATGATTTGAGAGAATAGCATTGAAACATGTATATTACCATATGTGAAATAGATCACCAGTGCAAGTTCAATGCTTGAAGCAGGGCAGTCAAAGCCAGTGCTCTGGGACAACCCAGAGGGATGGGGTGGGGAGGGAGGTGGGAGGGGGGTTCAGGATGGGGGACACGTGTGCACCCGTGGCTGATTCATGTCAATGTATGGCAAAAACCACCACAATATTGTAAAGTAATTATTCCCCAATTAAATTAATTACTTTAAAGAAGGGGTTCTTCTAAAAAGTTGGAATTGAGCATAATATGTGCAAGGCACTGGACTGAACAGATTGTTGGCACTGTGTTGAGTTTGCACAGTAACTCTGTGACACAACTACTTTTGTTACATTCTTAGAGAATAATAAGGTGAGGATCAAAGGTTGATAGTTGGCCCTAGGTCAATCTGTGTACATGTGGTAGAACTGGAATTCAGACCCAGTTCTGAAGTTGTAAGTGTAAGATGTAGTGGGCAAAGGGGGACTTGAGGAAAGAGAAGGTTTTTACTTAAAGTGATTTATGGAGAGTAAACAGTATATAAAAACTCATGGGCTTTGGAATCAACCTTGTATTTGAATCCTCCGCCACTTGATCATTTTCTGACCTTGCACACGTTACTCAAACTGTCCAGCTCACAGAGTTTATCATGAGCACTATATGAGATGAATGTAAAAGCAACAAGCACTTCATAGGAGTCTCCCCTAGACAGAACCTAACATGTGAGGTTTCTCAAGGGCCACTTTAAATTAACCCATGTATAAAGATTGTCTTACTTTTTTTATTTGTTAAGAAGCACATATAGTAAAATCTACCACATTAATCATTTTAACTATACAGTTCAGTAGTGTTAGTGTATTTATATTGTTGTGAAACAGATCTCCGGCAGTTTTTCATCCTACAGAGGTGAAACTTATACCTACTAAACAGTAAACTCCCCTTTTCCTGAACTTCCCCCAGCCCCTATTAACTTCCATTGTGCTTCCTATTTCTCTGAACTTGATTATATTAGATACCTTATATAAGTGGAAGCTTACAGTATTTGTGGTTTTATGATTAGCTATTTTCACTTAGCATAATGTCCTCAAAGGTGATCCTTTGATGTTGTAGCAAGTAACAGGATTTCCATTCTTTGTAAAGCTGCAGAGTATTCTATTATGTGTGTGTCAAAACACATTTTGTTTATCCATTTGTCTAGCAATGCACATTTGGATTGGTTCCACTTCTTGGCCATTGTAAATAGTGCTGCTGTGAACCAGGTCTTCAGGACCCTGCTTTCAGTTCGTTTGGATATATAGTCAGCAGTGAGTGGGATTTCTAACTTATGGTAGTTCTATTTTTAATTTTTTTGAGGAGCCATTACACTATTTTCATAGCAGTTACACCATTTACAGACTCACCAATAGTGTGCAAACATTTTTCTTAACTACCAGAGATATTTTATATAAAAGTTAAGTATGTGGTGTATGTTAGCTGTTTCCGTTTCTTTATGATGTCATCAAGGTCAGATTTATTAAAAGGAGAAACAATGCTCATAATTCTTTAGTGAATAAAATCTGGCTTGTTGTTTCTTCAGAATTAAAGAGTTACATTTAAATTCATTACAAATCAAAGGAAAGCACAGTTACATCAGTTGTTCTCTCTCTGACTTGTCCTTAACTACAGAGATAAGCCAGAGAATTCAGACAGCTCACCCTGCTGGGAGACAGGTAATGCTGCACTACCTGTTACCGTGGATGAACAACATCGAGCTGGTGGATTTGAAACCCTTGCCCACAGCAAGGCGACATGATGAGGATGAAGATGATTCCTTAAAAGACCGAGAACTGATGGTGACTAGCAGGCGCTGGTTACGAGGAGAAGGCTGGGGATCCCCGCAAGCTACTGCCATGGTTTTGAACAATCTGATGTACATGACAGCAAAGGTAACAGGTTTTGTATTTGTGGTTCCTGCACAGAATTACCAAATTAGGAGGAGTAAACAGGTTAGAAATAGACAAAGAGACTAGATAATCCAAACAAGTATGTGTTATAAGTAAGTTCCTTTCTTTAAAGAAAAAAAAAAGCTTCATATCAGATATAAAGTATCTTTTGGGGAGTGGAGCTAAAATCATATGTGATTAATGATATTTGTATTTAGATTTGTTGAAAGAAATGACAATTTCTCTACAATGTGGAGAAGATTAAAGCTGTCTGTCAAAGCATTATTTCCTAATATTTCACGATGTTATGAGTTTGGTACTGAATGGATGGTTGTTACTGAAGTGCTGCTGAAGTGTGTGCTGTATTTCCTGTATCCAGTATGGTGATGAGCTGGCCTGGTCGGAGGTGGAGAACGTGTGGACCACACTGGCAGATGGCTGGCCGAAAAACCTGAAAATAATATTGCACTTTCTGATCAGCATATGTGGAGTAAATAGTGAACCAAGCCTCTTGCCTTACGTATGTGTTCAAGTTCATTCACTTTCATATATGTATATGTATATGTATATGTATATGTATACTTACCCAGTGTCTTGTGATGTCAGAATCTGGGCAGCAGTGGAACATCAGAGGCGAAGCAGGGGCCAGGAGGAGGACAATCAGGAAATAGCACATGGGTTCGCTCATTGATTCACTTAATAAATATTACCTGGCTGTACTACAGGCCAAGTGCTCTTCTATGTTCTGGGCATTATAATCTGATGGATGCTACAGATTTTATTCTTTGAACCTACACCTAATTTATTTAATGACTACATCACTAGATTAGTGATGTACAGTCATGGTAAGGGCTACGGAGGAAAACTGCAGAGTCCTGGGAGTGGATAACTTTGGAGCCACCACTGTCTGAGAGGATTAGAGATGCTATTGGACAGAAAGTAAGATGAAAGTGGAGAGATGTTAGTAGTTTTTCCTATCAGCAGCTGACATTGGGATATTAGAGCATGATGAGAAGTGAGAGCTCAGTACCTATAGAATCATGCCCTAAAGGCTTCTGGAAGCAGGGAAAATCATAAGAGATATACAGTGAATAATGTACAGCCTTTATCTTCTGAAGAAAGAACAGCGCTTAAATCTGCTCAAGAGAATAATATGGAACTATCAAACACAAAGGTTAAACTGAATATACACACATGCACACAGACGTGTGTATATGTAGATATAACTGTTAGACACAGGGTAGCATCTCCTTAAAGTATGTTCCACAGAAAACTAGCTCTACAGTGTTGCTCTAAAAGTTCTTATGGATCCTCCTTAAGATGAACCACTGAGTAGCCTTGCTTTACCCATCATCTCCTGTCCTGAAGGCATGTCACAATAATCTGCATTGAGAAGCACTTGGAGAAAGATGGGTGTGTAGTACAAAACATGATCCCACATTAGCTATCTGACCACATGTCCTAACAGTCCCCCTCAAGCCCCCTGCCCTTGAGCCGTGCTGAACCCTCCGCTGCCCGGCTCTCACTCAGGGATCTCACCCAGGACCTTGCCGTTTGCTTTCCTCTCTCCCCAAACAGTCAGTTGCTCATTTCTGCACATTCTTAAGATGTTTCCTCAAATGGCTGTTCTCACTGTTACCTTTGCTGGTCATCTAGTTCAAATCTGCAAATGCCCTGCCCCCACATATACTCTTCTTTTTCTTGCCCTGTTTCATTGGTTTTCCTAACACTTATCATTGAACTTACTGTATATTTCTTTGCCTCATGACTTTTGCCTCAGTGAGTCCAGGAGATTCTGAGCTCTTAAGGGCAGGCATCTGAGAATTCCCTGGCAATCCAGTGGTTCGAACTTGGTGCTTTCACTGCCATGGCCTGGGTTCAATCCCTGGTCAGGGAACTAAGGTCCTGTAAGACGTGCACTACAGCAAAAAGAAAAAAAAAAAAGAGCAGGAATCTTTGTTTATTTAGTTCATTGCCTTCTTGTCAGAGCCTAGACTAGTGCCTGGCACACAGGAAGTTCCCCTTAATTGGATGAATGAATGACTGAGTTGGGATTGGCACTAGAAACAGGCATGAAGTTGTAATTCCAAGAAGCCAAGATGAAATTCCTGGGCTTTCCTGGTAGCTCAGATGGTAAAGAATCTGCCTGCAGTGCGGGAGACCCAGGTTCAAGCCTAGGTCAGGAAGATCCCCTGGAGAAGGTCATGACAATCCACTCCAGTATTCCTGTCTGGAGAATTCCATGGACAGAGGAGCCTGGTGGGCTACAGCCCATGGGATCACAAAGAGTCAGACACAACTGAGTGACTAACACTTTCACTTTTCAAGATAAAATTCAGGGAATTGCCATTTGCCAGAAATTTTAAAATAGCTGTTTTTCATGATAATAATAATAATTTCTTAATTATCACTTCTTAAGCACTACTTACAGGCCAGGCATAGTACAAGCACTTCATTTACATTACTTAATTTCTGGAATAAATCTGTGAGTTTGGTAAGATAACTGCAGTTTTACAATAAAAAAAGTAAGTTAGCGAGAAAGAGTGACATAGCTCAAAGTCACATAGCTATTTAGGTCTGTCTCCGCAGAGCTGGAATTCCAACCCAGAGCTGTTGATGAAAAGTCCAGGAAAGCTTCCTGACAGGCCCTGCAGCTGGAGTGGGGGGTGGGGCTTGAAGACTTGACAGGATTAGAGTCAGGAGTATCATCTCAGAGGTCCTGAGTCAGAACAAAGACACAGAGGCAGAAATATACCTGATGTGATTGGAGGAGACTGAACTTGAGAATAAAGAATTAGCAAGTAGAGCAGGTTGGATAGATCTAAAGCCGTGTGGGAGGCCAATTATCAGAGAACCATTATCAGATTGCTGGTGTGATGTGGTAAAGCATGTTTTAAAATTTAAAGCATGTCCAGGAGTGATGTAAAACAGAGCTTCTCACACATCTGAATGCAGCGTGAATCAGCTGGGGATCTTGTTCTCATTCTCTTTCTGGAGTTGGGGGTGGGGCCTGAGATTCTGTATTTCCCGAAAGGTTCAGATAATAATGCGTGTTCTATGAGGACCACATTTTAAGTACCAAGGTTTAAATAGGGAGAAAAAAGAAAGATTGATTATTAATTGATCAGCCTATTTCAATAATACATACTACCAAAACATACTTTTTGATCAAGTATGATTGATCAAGTAAGACGGATCAAACCAGCCAATCTTAAGGAGATAAACCCTGATAACATGTACTGTATAGTCCATGGGGGTCACAAAGAGTTGGGCATGACTGAGTGACTTTCACTTCATTTTCCATTGAAAAAGAAACTGATTTATAAAAAGACAATTATCTTTTGCTTTTCTAAAAATAAATAAGGGGAGTGATGACTTTATGGACACCATTAAGCAGTGTATCTGCTGGATTTTCCAGGCAAGAGTACTGGAGTCGGGTGCCATTGCCTAAGCAATATGTCTGCTGCTGCTGCTGCTAAGTCACTTCAGTCGTGTCCGACTCTGTGTGACCCCATAGACGGCAGCCCACCAGGCTCCCCCGTCCCTGGGATTCTCCAGGCAAGAACACTGGAGTGGGTTACCATTTCCTTCTCCAATGCATGAAAGTGAAAAGTGAAAGTGAAGTCGCTCAGTCGTGTCCGACTCTTAGCGACCCCATGGACTGCAGCCTACCAGGCTCCTCCATCCATGGGATTTTCCAGGCAAGAGTACTGGAGTGGGGTGCCATTGCCTAAGCAATATATCTAGGTCATCCTAATTCGATACGATATTGAGGGCTGAAGGGAAGAGTACTTATAAAGCTGATTAATGTCTAATTGCTGATCAGTGTCTATTCAGATTTAGATTGTGCTTATTCATCTGCTACTTAAAGTTGAGCTTACTCTGATAAAATTTGTCTCAAGACAAGTTTGTGTGATAAAAATTGTGCTTTTTCTTTTCCAAACGATTTTTTTTGTGACAGGTGAAGAAAGTTATTGTATATTTAGGTAGAGACAAAACAATGCAGTTGCTTGAAGAGCTGGTGAGTGAGCTCCAGCTGACCGAGCCCGTCAGTTCAGGGGTCACTCACATGGATAACCCCCCTTATTACCGCATCACTTCCAGCTATAAGATCCCTTCTGTCACCTCAGGTGAGAAGTCATTTAAAAGTGATTACTTTGTATGAGAAAAGAAGCTTTCCACAACTGTTCATTTTAGCAGACGTTTGCTTTAAACGCCCTAGAGAAAACACGCAAACGTTAAGTTATAGATGTAATTAACTTGACAGAACTTTGTAAATCCTCATATGAGTAGAAAGGTTTGACAATGTAAGGATTTGTAATGTGATAAAGGGAACATTTAGATACCTATTCAGAACTGGAATATATCCATTTTGTCCATTTACAACAGATGCTCTTATAAATGGATATAATTAATATGTAAATATTGGAATTGCTCACTTATTGAAATAACTGTATAATTTCATATTATAATTATTTGAGACTATATTATACATAGTATTCAATCATGTGAGTGTATTTACTTTCATGTATATCTATATTATAATATTTTGAGTTGAAACTACATCCATTGAAAATTGATATAATATCTGGACTGTTGGAGATTAAATTTATATGAAATTCTTTGTCACTCAGTTTATATTAAATGCTTTTGTGATGTTAATAACATTGTATAATTAGAGATCTTTCATACTATGTTTTATAATTTACTTTTGTCATCTGGTTTCATCTTTTTGTTATACTTTCTAGGAGATTTCTAATAATGCTTTTATTGAATCTTTTATATCTGCTAAAACGTTTTTAATTCCAAAAAGAGTTTTTTAATTAAAAAATTTTTAGGCGCATCCTATTCATGTTTCACAGTTGGGCTATCTTCTTCTATATTTTATAAAGCTTTCTACCTGGGAAAGTTCCTGTTTTCTTTATATTGCTGTTTCTTTGTTTTGATTTGTCTTAGTAAAAGCTTTCTTCAAAAGCCTACCAATTCTAGATCTGTCTTTTCATAAACAGTCGCATATTGAAGAGTTGATTGGATGGTCTGTAGGTATATATGGAACTTATTGATGTCCTTTTTTATACAATGATTTCATCGATGTAAGTGTCCATTGGTCTTTTCTCTTATACTAATCAGATTCCCCAGAGAAAATTCTTCCAATCCTCTGCCTAGAATAGAAGATGTAGGGCTGTGTGTATGTGTGTGTACTGATACGTATAATCCATAGATACACACACTTACAGTCTTCCAGCCTTCTGATAGCCCAGTGGTATAAGAAGGTTGCAGGGAGATATGTCTTCTCAAGTTACTTATGTGTGTATATTTCCACTTGGTTCCCTTATTCTCAGTAAAGTACTTCCTCCTTCACCTGTGTATGTTGTGCCGTAGTCTAGAAATCCTCTGATTTATTGTCATCAGAGAAGACTTCAAGTGAGCAGAGACAGTCACCCAGTTATAAGAGGTAGAGGGGTAGCTCTTGGGGCCCAGCTACTTCTGAAATAGATTTTCAACCATTCTTGCCATTTTTAGCATCTGGTTCAACCCCTGCTTCCAGAGGTACTCTGTTGCCACTAATTCCTAAGTCTTTTGGAGGTTTTAACAGTATCAATACAGAAGTTTCTTGTTTCCTCCACTAACAGCTCTGGATTCATCTCTTTCAACCTTAATTACTTCTTGTCCATTTTTCCAGCATCCCTAACTTTGTTGCTGTTGACTCCTTACTCTGTTGGTCATTAAGAGTACATTCCTTTTTAAAAATTACCTTTGTCTCATTTGGGCTTCCCTGGTGGCTCAGCTGGTAAAGAATCTGCCTGCAATGCCGAAGACCTGGGTTCGATCCCTTGGTTGGGAAGATCCCCTGGAGAAGGGAAAGGCTACCCACTCTAGTATTCTGGCCTGGAGAATTCCATGGACTTGTATAGTTCATGGGGTTGCAAAGAGTGGACACGACTGAGCAACTTTCACTTTTCCTCTCATTTTAGTGGAGTTTTGACATCTGTAGTATGAAATCTTCTGTTCTTATTGAGCTGTCCTAAGCTTTACATTCACTGATACTGTTTTATTTCTGATGACAGGAACTACTTCTAGTAGCAATACAATGGTTGCTCCCACGGATGGCAATCCTGATAATAAGCCCATAAAAGAGTGTATTGAAGAGAGGTAAGTACTTCTCTGTTCTTCATTAATCTTTCAGTTTGACGTATCCTGATTATCATCAGAATAAATGATAATTTCTGCTATTGGAATGGTGTTAATATTCTAGTGAAGAAATATATCTCCATGCTGGAAATTTTTCACATTAGAGACACTTGCATGCTAGATTTTTAAATATGCACCAATGGATGAATAGGTGGAGTATGGTGAGTCACTTTTTGTGTTGCTACATTTTTTTAACCTTTTCTAAATGGATATTTCACTCTTGCCTGTTTCATATGGAATAGGTTTCCCCAGAAAGGTATTATCACAACAGCTTAAGAAAAAATTCAGGCAGAAATAACTGACTTCAAAGCTTTTGAATTGTAATGTGGAAGTTAAAATATATCACAGTAAACTTTAGTTAGTAATTTGTGTGCTGTGTTCTTTTTTAAGCATAGAAAGTGAAACATAAAGTACAAATACCATTTTACCATGAACTGTGACTAACTTCAGTGGTCATTCCCACAGCTATGTGCATCTAGACATCTACAGTGGACTAAACAGTCATTTAAATCGTCAACATCACAGACTAGAATCTCGATACAGTAGCAGCTCTGGAGGATCTTATGAAGAAGAAAAAAGTAATACATTCCAAATGTGTTTTTTTTTTTATTAACTGTGATCGTCAGGTGTACTATCATTATAGTAATGTTAATAATTGTATTCTTCCAGTAAATTGTTCTTAAGAGTATTTAACTGCCACTAGTGGTGTTCCAACATAATCTGAAATGTCTTGACTTTAAGAAGCAACATTAAGTGGGGGAAATACATTTTAAAAGCACAGGTTCCCTGTAGGTTGATCAAAAGGAACATAAGAATTGGTTCTCAAGAAGCATCATAGAAAGAATCACAGAACAGACACACAGGCAACAGGCTGCTTTTTTGAACAGGTTTGATCTTTGGTGGGACTCAGGTTTTATTGAACATTCTCCCTTGCAGTTGCAAAATGAGCACTCTGTCTGAGTCTCATTTTAACACTAAGGTAGGGTGAAATGGAAGCACAAGCCTTCAGACCGCAAGGGACCCTGAAGATGATCTGGTCCAATCTCCTCATTTTGCACATGATGGAACTGAGGTCCAGAGAGGTTAAGTGACTTACCCACGTCACACAGAACTCACATGTCTTGATGGCCTTTTTTACTACACCCTGCAGCCCCACTGCAGTAGAGCAGATTTCCTGTGAAGATGGGTTTATATCGGCCCTATCTCCAGAAATTTGAACTGAGTAACTTACCAGAAGGCCCTTGATACAAGGCAGCTTTACCTATAATGTGGTCTCATAGCTTGGACATCAGTTGTGAAATCATTATGAGGTGCTCATGTAGTTTTGCTTTGATTTAAAATAAAGGAATTTGAATTGATATATCTTTTTCTCTCTCTGATTTGCTTAATCTGATAATATTGGTACCCAGGTCTACTTAGCAAACATTTGTCAAAATAGTGGGAAATTTTCTTTTTTATCACTTTCCAGTGCTATAAATAGTTGGTATCTTACTAGAGTTTGCTTATATTGGCAGAAAGTAGATGGTGTAGACAATGAGATCATTTTATTTTGATAGGTGACTCAATGCCACTTTATTCTAATTGGCGACTGAAAGTGATGGAGCATAATCAAGGAGAGCCACTACCCTTCCCACCAGCTGGAGGCTGCTGGTCACCACTGGTGGATTACTTGCCTGAAACGTCATCACCTGGATTACCTCTTCACAGGTGGACCACAGCGTCATTCCTATTTCATACGAGCCAAACCGCTGCTTAATACTTTCAGCTGTCTCTATGCTATCTGACAACACAGAACACAACCAACCTTCTTTCCTTTGATAGTGCCACAAATTCTATCCGTGTATTTAGATTTTAAGCGATCTGAAAACTCAGACTTCTCACTGTTTACAATGAATGGTATTAAATCTAATTCTGCTGCTGCTGCTTTTCTGGGTGTCTGGCATAGTTACTTGACCTTTCTGGGACCCAGTTATTACATCTGAAAAATACTATTTTACAGTAGTAGGCACTCTTATTTTGAGTTAAGCTGATTTCCTGCTTAGCAAAAATCACAGTAGAACAGTGACTGCATTCTTTCAAAATGTATTAATGTACCAAATGTGTACCGAACACCGACTATGTGGCAAGCAGTACACCAGGTCTTGGGGTTGAAGATGAAATAGCCCTTGGCTGGGAGGAGCCCTTAGCAGATAGGCTGTTTGTAAAACTATCACTGAATGGTTTCCTCAGCTGTATTTCTTTTCTTCTTTTTTTTTTCCTTGAGAAATTGTATTTTTCCATAAAATGCAGTATTAAAGCCTTAGAGTAATTTGCTTAAGATTTTCTCTAGGTTTGCTCTAGTGGAACATTAGTAACGCTCGTGTTTGTCATAGGTGTAACATAGCCGTGATCCTTTTGACGGATCTCATCATTGATCACAGTGTGAAGGTGGAATGGGGAAGCTACCTCCATCTTCTTCTTCATGCAATTTTTATAGGTAATAAATATTTGGTGCTATTTCTTTCATTGTGTATTTCTGTGATCGCTGAAAGGCAGTATATGGTATGTTTGTTTTTTATAGGTTGCATTTTATTCATTTATCTTTATTGAGGTGTAGTTGATTTAAAATGTGAGTTTCAAATAATGTACAAATAATGACTCAAAACTTTTATAGATTCGACACCATTTATAGTTATTATAAAATATCAGCTAGAGTCCCTGTGCTGTACGATATATCCTTGTAACTTACTTATTTTCTACACAGTAGTTTGTATCTCTTAATTCCCCACCCCTATCTTGCCACTCCTCCCCCACCATCCCTCTTTCCACTACTAACTGCTAGTATGTTCTTTGTATCGGTTAGTCAGCTTCTGTTTTGCTATATTCAATAGTGTGTTTTATTTTTTAGATTTCACATATAAGTGATAACACACAGTACTTGTCTTTTTCTGTCTGGCTTATTTCACTAAGCATAATACCCTCCAGGTTCGTCCATGTTGCTGCAGATGGCATTATTTCATTCTTTTTTAATGGCTGTTGTAAATAATGCTGCGGTGAACACTGGGGTGCATGTATCATTCATAGTGTTTTTGTTTTCTTTGGATGTATAGCCCCCAGGAGTGGAATTGCTGGATCATATAGTAGATCTATTTTTATTTTTTTGAGGAACCTTCATAGTTTTCCTCAGTGGGAAAAGTGGTATGGTTTTAAGAAAGTTTCTACATTTTCTGTTCTTATTTTTGTATGTTGTTTCCATGACACTTTTTACTGGGATTCTCATGATCTAGAGGGGTGTTATTCCTAGCCTCTCTTTTAACAGACAGGTCTGTTATACCCATTCCTGTTCCTTTCGTACAGTCTCTCCGCACACAAAAATACACATACTTTCCAGCAGGAAAGATTCTGTAACAGTAGCAAGAGTAAAACTAATTTACCTTTAGGAATGGGAACTTTCAGAGTAAATGGAAAATTGAAATGGGTACTGACAGTTTCCCAAAATAATTAGATTGTAGACAGTCTAATTATTATAGTTAAAGCTCCGCTGTGCCCTCTGTAACAAATATGTGGGGTCCATCACATCTCAGCAATACTTTTCATGCTTGTAAGATTGTTTGCCTGAAACAAATCAAAATAGCCATCTTCTCCTAAATTTTCCTGATATGTACACATGTTATAAATTACTTCCTTCCTTCAGTAAGCAAACATCTACTGACTTTCTGTTGTGTTCCAGGCACAAAAAATGCTTGCCTTTAGAAGTTCATGTCTATCTAGTGTTAAGTAACAGAGTAATGGTTTCTAAGAGATTACTAAATTTTAGACATAAAACAAATTGGAAACTTGTCTTGACTCGCCCTAGTCCAGTAGGACCACAGGATATTGTAACAGTGTGAACGAACTCTAGGGCAATAAAAAAACTTAATGTAGTATGTCATCTTTCACAAGATATTTAATTTGTGCTTTTCTTTTTAAAATATACATTTGGTAGCAAGAATACTACTCATCATTTTCCTTTCCTGATGATAATTGTCTACTACTCTTTTTAGGGTTTGACCACTGCCACCCTGAGGTGTATGAACATTGCAAACGCCTGCTTCTGCACTTGTTAATAGTAATGGGATCCAACAGTAACATCCGAACTGTTGCTTCTGTCCTTCTCAGGAACAAGGAGTTTAATGAGCCCAGGGTGCTTACCGTCAAACAAATTGCACACTTAGATTATACTTTCACAGGTATTTGCTTTAAAAGTGGTTTGAAAATAGAACCGTACTCTGTTAATCTTGCATTGGAGAAGGTCAACTGAAGTTGAGATACTAGAGAGTACTTTTTAATATAGTTTTATTATTTTAGGTACCAGTGACATTATTAATTCATAAAAGAAGGAATTAAACTTGGAGTATTTGAATCTCTATTACCTTTAAGGATCTTTGTCATAAAAATGTTGAGTGGCTTAATTTGAGCACTGGTTATGAAAAAAAATGGTAAACTTGTATTAGACTCCTTCTTTCAGGAGCTGAAAAATTGATGAAGGAAGACATTTAAAATTTTTTATTCATTCAGTTATATTAATTGCATTTACAGTGTTATACATCGCAAAGTCTAGTAAGTTCCAAATTATATATTTTTAAGTAGTGAGGTCCAAATTAATGAGACTTTAATGTAGAATTTATTTCACTGTTGATACGAATTTGTTTTACTTTTCAAATTGTATTTTCTTTTTTCCTAATAGCCCTAATTCATTTATTTCATTCATCAGTACCATCAGGTTTATAATAAATGACCCAGAAAATAATTGGGTTTAAAAATTGAAATAAGGCTACTTTTTTTCCTAATCATATAATGCCAGATACAGGGTTAATCCATTTTAAAGTTACTTACTGCAAGCCCTGTAGCTTACTCAAAGCCCTATGGTTAGTGAGAAAACAATCGTTAGTAAACTTAGTTGCCTTGTTAAACTGTGATTAAAAGATGAATGGAATAAAGTTTACTGCCTTTTTTAAGTTAAGCATTTCTATTCAGAATTCCATAGTTTGTATTTGTTGTTTGTTTTTAAGGCTCCTCTTGCCATTTTATAAATATGGGCGTTAGTGATAACCTTTAGAATTATTTAATAATTGGCATAATATAAATATTACACACAGACTTTAAAATTGTCTTGATTTAAGTAAAGTGAAGCAGAAAGTATGGACCCCTTAATGTAAGAAATTAAAAATCAGCTAACACTGTAGAAATTATTTCCTTAACACATGTTGAGGAAATACGCCAATGTCAGGAAACTGCCAGTTCCAACTTTGTTCAGCAGATGGCAGCATAGGCTAGCATAGTTAATCCGAACCATTAAGTTTTAATAGGCTCTGAAAGCAGTGTTTGCTCAAAAACTCAGTTGATGTACTCTGGTGCTTGTGAGGCTCCAGTATAATCTGTAAGGACCCATAGCTTAATCTTTAAATATTGTGGGAGATGGTTTCACATCTGGGTATTCACACCCATGGTCTCTTTCAGCAGGTGTTAGTGATTTTATACCTGATTACCAGCCCTCCCCCATGACCGACTCAGGGCTCAGCTCAAGTTCTACCTCCTCTAGTATCAGCTTAGGAAATAACAGCGCTGCCATTTCCCATCTGCACACCACTATCCTCAACGAGGTTGACATCTCAGTAGAGCAGGATGGAAAAGTCAAAACCCTCATGGAATTCATTACCTCAAGGTAACATTTGCGGCTCTTCCCATCCCAGCCATAAACCTCTGTTAAGTCGTCGTTTCATTTGTCAGCTTCAGCGAACCCTGTTTTTGTTTTCCAAAGTGTCATTGATTTGGAAAAGACAGGTTTATCATGTGCAAGATTCAGGAAATTTGATGCAACCAGGCTTTCTTCTTTTGCTCACACAAGATTACATGTGAGGAAGGCCTTAATCATGTCTGAATGATTAAGTGCCCAAAGAGAGTGTAGTATTATCTGAACTACAGTATATTCTGCCTTCATTAGCTGCATTACCAGTCAGTCATCAAATATTTACTTACGGTCCACTCTTGGCAAAACACTCTAAGTAAAGAAGAAACATAGTTGGGGAGGAAGGGGCTGGCATACCATAGCAAGAGCAAAATCACAGAGGTGAGAAACAAGGTATAATTGTTACTCACTTAGGCTGCTGAGTAATCCAGCTTGGATGTAATGTTGAGGGGCTCCTAGACAAGAAAGCGTGGGAGAATTCAAACTGGAGAACCAGAACCAGGAAGCCCAGGCCAGAGGTTACAGATCGTTCAAGAAAGGAGACATTATTGAAAATCTTTGAGCTAGAATGAGGAGTGTGGAGGAGGGCCCAATTAAATAAATGTGTTGAGAAAGTCAGTCTCATAGTACTTGATGAATCAGAGGTGTCAGGAACTAGAGGCAGTGTGACCACATTTTTTTGCAGGGCACCTTGGCCTGTGCTAATAAGGGGCTGAAACCTGAATAACCAAGCTGGTAAATGGCACAGATATTTTTAAAGAAAGAACCGAAGGATATTATTCTGTCCTAAACTTGTCCTGTAGTTTTAGCTTATAAATTATTGTCTTTGCCTTACAATCTAAATAATGTTTCACCTCTATAAATTTTGACCTTTAATATCTAAGCAGTAACCGGTACTCTTCTCACTTGGCAAAATTTGCCATCTTTTCCTACTGCCTCTGAGAGCATTTGACTATAACGATGGAACATTTTGAAATTATATGTAACTTGGATCTTCCGCCACTTGCTCTACTGCTGCGGCTAAGTCGCTTCAGTCGTGTCCAACTCTGTGCGACCCCATAGACGGCACCCCACCAGGCTCCCCCGTCCCTGGGATTCTCCAGGCAAGAACACTGGAGTGGGTTGCCATTTCTTTCTCCAGTGCATGAAAGTGAAAACTAAAAGTGAAGTTGCTCAGTCTTGTCTGACTCTTCCCGACCCCGTGGTCTGCAGCCTACCAGGCTCCTCCGTCCATGGGATTTTCCAGGCAAGAGCACTGGAGTGGGGTGCCATTGCCTTCTCTGGCTACTTGCTCTAGACCATTGCAAATCCAGGTAGTCTATAAACAGTAGCAGTAGACTGTATGACATGCTGTTTGATTTACTCAACTACTATCCTTTCTAATTGCAAAAGCACATTTTAAGTGAGTGTGAGTAAAACTTACTATCAAATTAAAAACCAAGGGAATCACATCTGTTCTCTGTTTTCAGAAAAAGAGGGCCCCTTTGGAACCATGAGGATGTTTCTGCCAAGAATCCTAGCATAAAGAGTGCTGAGCAGTTGACTACATTTCTGAAACATGTGGTTTCTGTTTTTAAGCAGTCAAGCTCAGGTATCTTTTAATAAATGTCTCGGATAATATTTACTTTCAAGTAGATCTTTTACTGTGATGTCGAAACTTCTGATGATGTTCAGCAAAAAAATTGACAGTTGACATGTCTAAATTCAAAAGTCATAGACAGGTTTTCTTTTTTAACTTATTAGTGGTAACAGATTTGTTTTGGTTGAAGAAAAATTACTACTTGAAAATAAGACTGCTACTTTGGGGACTTCCCAGGTGGTCCAGTGATTAAGACTTTGCCTTCCAATGCTGGAGATGTGGGTTTGATCCCTGGTCAGGGAGCTAAGATTCCACATGCCTCATGGCCAAAAAAGCAAAGCATAAAAACAGAAGCAATACTGTAACAAATTCAATAAAGACTTTAAAAGTGGTACATACCAAATAGATCTTTGAAAAAAAGAATGCCACTTTGACATTCTTTGTTTGACATATAATAAAATTTTAACATGATTGTTCATCATGAAACAATTATTTTGAAGGAACATATACAGAGATGACAAACTGTACTGGTTTGGGCTTCTGTGATCGAAAATTGAACACATCCTGAAAATCAGAGTAAAACATGTCTAAAATGGTGGTTCTTAGCTAGGGGGTGATTCTTGTTGGGACATTTTTCTTGCAATTAGGGGGTGGGAAGTCAGTGATTAGTTGCTACTGGTGTCAAGTTGTCAAGAGGCTGGAGATACCATTACACGACTACACAGCACAGGACAGCCCTCAAAACAGAGTTATGTTGTCAAAATGACAATAGAGGTGACGTTGAGAGACCTTATTCTCAAGGATTACTTCCCTGGAGATTATGATGAAGAGTCCTCTAAAGTTCAAATAGAATTGTATGAAAAGGAGAAGCATTGACTTGGAAAATGTTAGCAAATGTTAATGCCTTGTTTGCCAGGTACTATGCTGGCACTGAATTTAATATGGTTCCCAGCTTCTGATCATCACCCCTATATATACCCTGAAAAACAGGAAGCACTTACTCGTTTCCTTTGTTTTCACAGAAGGAATTCACTTGGAACATCATCTTAGCGAGGTTGCTCTGCAGACAGCACTTTCTTGTTCTTCTCGACACTATGCTGGGAGATCCTTTCAGATTTTCAGGGCCCTAAAGCAGCCTCTCTCTGCAACTACACTTTCTGATGTTCTCTCCAGACTTGTAGAAACTGTAGGGGATCCAGGAGAAGACGCACAGGTAGTTCTTTCACTTGTTTCAGCAGGTGTTGAGCAGTTCCTCATTGTCGAGGACCTGTTTCCAAATGTGAATCACGGCAGGTATTTACACACGGCAGGTATGACAGTCACTTGGAAGAACCAAGTGAATGTCATAGAGAATTATGATGTCAGATGCTAAGAGGCAGAGAACTAAAAACAAAGTTAGATAATTCATCTTTGATTGAATTAGGTGGTACCTATAAAGACTGAATTAAGTGGTGCCTATAAAAACAGCTTTATGCACACACACCTGGATATTCTGTGATGACTACAAGGTAAAAGAGGAATTTAAAGTTAGATGTAAAGTAAAACACTGAAATTCATTTTTTAAGATAAATTACATGAAATACTGCAGTAGGGAACGTAACATAGGTCTGTAAAGACCCATGATGTTATTTAACGCTGTTTCAGATACTGAGGATATAGTAGTGGACACCACAGAGTTCTTAGCATGGAGCTCACATTTCACTGGGGAAACAAACCTTTTAATCCATCAATAATGTATCATACAATTTTACTTAATGGTGAATGCTATGAAAATAATAAGGTAGGGTGACAGTTTAAACAATGATAGGGGAGAGGGGTATTTTTTTGTTTTTATATAACCATCTAGAAGATGAGTTCTGAACACATGTGTAAATGAATAAGTGAGCCCTGTGATGATCTGGGACAGAGCGCAGAGGGAAATAGGACTAACAAGTGCAAAGGCCCTGAGGCAGAAGCAGTGGGCTCTTCGGAGGAAAAGCAAACAGTCCAGAGTGGCTGCCGTGTATGGGATGGGGACTCCAGAGGCAGGCAGGCAGCAGGCCCAGATCACGTGAGGCCTGGGGAGGTTCTGGCGAGAGGTGGGATTTTACTCTGAGTTGATGGGAAACTACACATAGTTTTAAAAGGAGGAGGATGGGTGTGATTTGCTTTTTTAAAAATTCACACTGTGGGTGGCTTTGTGGCATCCTTAGGAAGGCAAAAGAGGTCAGTTAAGAGGCTATTTGTAAGAGCCCAGGCCAAAACGGTGATAGCTGGATTAAAGGAAGCTGTGGAAATAGAGAAGTCAGATATAGGGTGTATTTTTAAAGTAGTATTTTCAAGACTTGCTGATGGATTCAGTTTAGACGTGAGAGAAAGAAATAAGGATGTCTCCTAGATTTCTGGCCCCAGCAACTTTGGGTGGGTTGTGTTGCCATTATAATCAATTTATACCATTAGTTTGCTACGTTTCCATCCATCTGTAAGATCATGTTGCTCAAGAGTTTAATTATTTTGTAATATTAATGTGGAACTTGTTCTATTTTAAAATCTCATCAGGATGTGCATTACAGTTTCTTTCAGAACATAATTAATTAGAATCTGCCCCTTTTTTCTAGGGATTTGTGATTGAGCTGCTTCTCACGTTGGAATCTGCAATTGATACTTTAGCTGAAACCATGAAGCATTATGATCTTCTGTCTGCTCTTTCTCAGTAAGAATTGATAAGCCAGGCAACCAGTGGATTTGTATACAAAACTTCAGTAGCTAAATAGGCATAATACTATATTGTTATATATATTATATTGGTAGTGAGAGGAATACCCCCAAATTCAGATGAATTGCCAGTGGGAAAATGAGCCTTAGACAGTGAGGATAGGTGAAAGGTCTCAGGGCTTGTAAGTGGCAATACTGGTCCTCTTTCATCTGTCCAGAGACCTTCATGCTGTGCTTCTAGGCTTCAGCCCCAGTAACAGGCTCTGTTCCCTGCACACTCAACAACCCATTGTCCCCCCAGCAGGCCAGGCTCCTCAGGACTCACACTCGCCACCTATTGGTCCTTCTCCCTGGACCAGCCTCTCTTCAGACTGTCTCCTCTTTGTAAATCCCAAATTGATTTATCCTTCAAATCCCACCTCCATACCCCTCTCCTAGGTAAGCATTTCTAACTGCGACCAGGGGAGTGTTAAGCATTCTATCCTCTGGATTCTCACAGTATTCTCTTAATGTTTTAATAACAGCAACTAGCAGGCTATAATTTTCATGGACTTCAGTATTCCTGGCATTTTGCATACCACTGGCACATGTAGAAAATATTCTGTAATTATTTTTTAATCAATGATAACTAGATGTGAGGGAGAAGGAGAAATCAAAATTAAGTTTTTGAGCTTGGTTCTTTTGGAAAGAGTGTGAATTGACAGAAATAGGGACATCAGGACTGTTGAGTCTGCAGATGAGGCAAACGAGGCCTGGGCTTCGGATATAATGTTCACCAAATCCCAGACCTGAAAATTATCAGCAGTCACTATAGCAGCATTTTCACTTCAAACCTCATCCAACTCAGGGGAAATAATCAGTTACAGTAGAAAAGATACTGTTGTACATTTTTTATTAATAGAGAAGAAAGAACTGAAATTGGTTTCAGCAAAGTCAGATAAGCTTTTTTTTTTAATATTTTAATTTTATTGGAGTAGAGTTGATTTACAGTGTTGTGTTAGTTTCAGGTATTAAGTCAGATATACTTTAAAAATGACTGTTCCTGGTAACAGTTATTGTTTTTCAGGTGTTTTAAGAGTACAGTTAATGTAGCAAAAGAAGCAGTTGTGCGTGGATTCATCTTTTTTCTTTTTTTTTTTTCTTTCAAGAACCTCATACCATGATCCTATAATGGGAAACAAGTATGCAGCTAACAGGAAAAGCACTGGACAACTCAATCTAAGCACAAGTCCCAATAGTAGCAGTTATCTGGGATACAACAGTAATACAAGAAGTAACTCTTTGAGGTTAAGTTTAATTGGTGACCGGAGAGGGGACCGGCGGCGGAGTAACACACTGGATATAATGGACGGACGGATCAACCACAGCAGTAGCTTAGCGAGGACTCGAAGCCTTTCCTCCCTGCGAGAGAAGGCGGTGTACGATGTGCAGCCCCCTACTGAGCCCGCCAACTTGATGGCCACCATTTTTTGGATAGCAGCCTCTTTGTTAGAATCAGATTATGAATATGAATACCTCCTGGCTCTCAGGCTTCTCAACAAACTGCTGATCCACCTGCCTTTGGATAAATCAGAGAGTCGAGAGAAGATTGAAAACGTACAAAGCAAACTGAAGTGGAATAACTTCCCAGGCCTCCAGCAGCTCTTCCTTAAGGGTTTTACCTCAGTATCCACACAGGAAATGACAGTGCACCTCCTGAGTAAACTCATTTCTGTCTCCAAACACACGTTGGTGGATCCTTCCCAGTTGTCAGGTGATGTGAATAGAATTGCACCAACTTTTTTTTTTTTTGCTTTTTTAATGTAGTGAAATGTAAACTAATCATTTGTTTTGAAATCTACTAATTTCTGCTTTTCCACAGAGTTTTCTTAATATGTGAGGTAGCATAAATTTTTTGGTAAAAGCAAAAAAACACATTTTTTTTTAGAAGATCAAGTACCCCAGGAAATAAAAAGAAAATGGTTTCTGTGAACCAATTAAAAAACAAACAAAATAAAAACCTTTAACTTTTAAAGTAATGTGCAATAAAATTGGTTATTGTTTGCTTTTTTTTTGATAGGCTTTCCTCTTAACATCCTTTGCTTATTGCCTCACTTAATCCAGCATTTTGACAGCCCAACTCAGTTTTGCAAAGAAACAGCTAGTCGAATAGCAAAGGTAAGCAAATGTTACGCTGAATGATAACACTGGAGGGAAATTTCTCTAGAGTCTATCTTAAGGGGGGAATCTCTTCAGAATCCTTTACTGTCACTTCCTATGTGAATTTTGCATCTAAATTTTTATTTTTACGCATATATGAAGGAGTAATATAGTAGTGATGTAAGTTACAATTGCTCAAATGACAGTGAATAAAATTACCTGTTTAGAGTAACTGTCCTCTGAGTCTTGAGTCTTTTTCTGCTCCGTTTCCCTACTTTATCCTCTACCTGTCAGTTTCCAAGTCATTCATTTATTCACTACCAGATATGTACTGAGCACTGGATAAGGTGCTGAAATACAGTGATTATCAAAGTAGATAGAACCTTTAGCCCCGTGGGGCCTAGACTTTGAGGTGTGATTACCTAGAATCTGGTGACTTTGCAATGAAAGTGAAACTGTTAGCCGCCCAGTTGTGTCCAACTCATTGTGACCATGTGGACTGTAGCCCGCCAGGCTCCTCTGTCCATGGGATTCTCCATGCAAATATTCTAGGGACACATAAACCAAAATCTGCCTCGAGGAATTCATATCTAAGCTGACTTTGAAGGTTGAATAGGAATGACCAAAATAAGATCCCTGGATGAGAAACAGAAGCAGGGCAAAGGGTAGAAATTTTCCAAGCAGGAGAAATCACATGTGCAGAGTCCCTGAGGAAGAAGAGGGCATAATATATTTTTTGATTCTGAAAGTTATTTTTGTTTGCCTTTTAACATTCTCTTCATCTCTCTGCTCCCTTCATTCTTTTTTCTTCACTGTTTTGACTCTTTACTTCCCATCATGCATTTCTTAAACAAGTATGTAGCTGTTTTTAAATCGCCTCTGGACAAACTTTGCATAAAAAATTTTATAGCTCAAATTGTAAAAGAAAATTATTTTTAATTTTATATACTTAGTAATTTCCTCTTAAGAACAAGAAAGAAATCACAACTACTTTGCCTTCTGTTTAAACTTAATTCCGAGCTAAATTTATGTATTTATTTATTTTGTTACATTGAGTCTTGGAAAAAAGACTTTTCAAGCTGAAAATACAAGTAGTTATAAGAAGGAGTTATATGAATTTACCAGTAATATATATACAACAGGAAATTAGGTGTACTGAGGAAGTGACTCAATAGTAATATAAGTAAAATAACCTGGTTAAATCACTGGGGAAAAGTCAGAGAAGTCTGCAACATAAGGGAACAAGCACGTAAAATTCTCTGGAAGAGCTTTTTATATAAGCAGCTTTTTTCAAACCTTAGATTCAGGTAGCAGATAGCACATCAATAAATGGAAAGAGCAAGCTTCTAGAAAGCTAAACAAACACCTCTCCCTGGCCCACATCTCAATGTCGGTAAGTGCAGATTTATCTCTGGGTACCAATGGAGTGAAAAAAAACTACCAACCCAGTTATCACATACATAGCTACAAGAGTAAGAACAATAGATGTGGAGAAATTCTTAACCATTTTAAAAGCATGTGTTTAAAAAGAAGAGTCATCATTATAGTTAATGGAAATACATCTTAGTTGTGAAAATGATGGTTTGCCCTAAAAAACCTAATGTGTATTTGCATTAATGAGGTCTAAAAGTGATTTTAAATTTTTATTAAAATGACTTTCATTTTAATATTCTGTTAACATACCATTAGGAAAATGTAAACAAAAGGGGTTTTTTTTTTTCCTACATGAGGGGTAAGAAAGAAAATATAAGGAAAAAACTGTCAGCTTATTTGGGGATTTTAAGAAAATAAAAAGCATAAATTCTCTGATAAGGGAAGTAGAAACATTTGAGATTGGCAGCTGAAATGTGATGAGTAATTTGCTTAGTGCTGGGGCAGGTGAGAAGCAGTGTGGCCAGAAGACCATGGAAGCCCCTTGAGCTGCAGCCTCTGCTGTCATGACTGAGGCAAAGCACAGGAATGTCCCAACTATCTTTTGTTTTTAAGAAATCAAATAAATGGCTTTCTGTGAGTCATAAACTGCTGTGAAGTCTGTTTTCTTCCTGTTGAGTGGCACACAAAGGTTCCCTCTATGGGCTTTCAGCAACCTGCAGGATGTGGACTAAATTGATGCCTTAATTATTCTCTCACTTCAACTGTTGAGAGTGATTTTCCGTCATTATGTGCTTCCTCATTATGCAAATATCACTGCTGCTGCTGTTTGTGCCCATGGAGAGCACAGCATTTCAAAATGAAGCAATACTTGGAACAAATATTGTCCTTTTTAGCTATTCATTATGGCAAAAATAGCATGCTAAAAAAGTTTTGTTATAAAACATAACTCTTTGTGGCTCATAATTTAACCTGGTAATTCCAAAATTCCAAAATTAAGCTGGTCTTGCTTTACTATAAAATTGCACAGCCTATACTCCAAAGAATGTCTTCCTTTTCAAAAACTAGGTTTTAAAAAATCATTCTTTCAAAAAAATATCCTTTAAGAAGATAAGAATTCTATCAGAATGTCATTCTTCAAGCTAAGATTAAAGAATTCACCTCAAACTAAAAATTTTTGCTGAAGAGTAACAGATTATGAAATTATAAAGTTATATGGTTTTATAAAATAGTGTGAAAAATTACTATATTTTGAAATACAAGTAATTATATCTTGAAATATAAGTGAAATACAAGTTATTTTGAAATATCAACCAACTCTTTCTTTTTTCTTCCTGGTGTCTCTTTTATGAGTAAAAGGCTAATGCATGAAAACAACTGCTTTGAATGATTTTATAAAATAACTTCCAAGGTACTATGTTAAGTTTCTGCAGAGTCTTGCACACCTTCATATCTTGGGCTTATCCAGTGATATTGTCTGCATGATGAATAAGCATAAAAGTCAGTTACAGTCATCTGAAAGTTGAAAATTTATATATATTTTAAAAGGTAATACTCTTGTTTTATCAAATGCTCTAGGCAGTTTGTGAAAATAAGATGGAAGAATAAGGGAGGAAAATGAAAAAAAGGGGAACTAAACTTAAGTCACGGCTATCCTTTCATGATAGCTGAGACTAACATGGCCCTTTTCCAGTTCTTCACTGTTCAGTTATCCTTGGAGGAGGTTAAGGAACATCCTCAGCAGTGGCTCAGGGAACAGACAAGGAAGGTGCATTTGGCCCATTAGATTCTCCCAAACATTTGTGGATTCAGATACTGTAATACCATATCAAGCAAACTTTAAGAAAGTCAGTGTACTTTGTACCAGCCTGTAAATGACTGGCCAAGGACCTTGAGAGCTTTAGCTGAACATTGGAGATGCAGGGCTCAAGCGTTTTATCAGCCCTCCAATTAAGTCCTTTTACTGTATCACACATGTTGAGGCTTCTGCAGCTGACTGCTTTGGTGAGATACCCTAAACACCTTGAGATTAAAGCACTTCTTCTTTGGCACAGCAACTCTGAACCTCCCTGAGGATTTCCTGGTTGAGTCTGCCTATTTAGTTTCTTGTACTTTGAAACTTATATGGATTTTATAAGATAAAACTCTTTTTACAAAATGATATGTAGGATTTACAAAAATGTTTAGGTTTTTACCAAAGACATTTTTCTAGAATATTGGACTGAAAAGAAAGCTGTGTACTTAACACCCATGGAAGTGCTTGGCATATTAACCATCTTTCCATATTATCTAAATCATTCCCTCAAGGATGCCTTGTGCTTTCTACTTTTCTGTTTAACTTCTGTATTGAGATAAAATGCATTAATGCTTCAACATATATATCTAAATTATTTCATTAAATGAATACATTGAATAAAATTATGTTTAATGTCGTTAAGTAAATGAAATTTTTTTGTCGTTTTTTCAGGTTTGTGCAGAAGAAAAATGCCCAACACTTGTCAACCTGGCTCACATGATGAGCCTGTACAGTACACACACGTACTCCAGAGATTGTTCTAACTGGATCAACGTAGTGTGCAGATACCTGCACGACTCCTTCTCAGACACTACGTTTAGTCTTGTGACTTATCTTGCAGAGGTAAATTTACCCTCATAAAAGGATCTTTCAACTGCTCTGTGACAGAATTTTCAAGAGTGTTTATTTCTAGAGCAGCACTAATACTAATTTTCAAATTTCATTTAAGAATGAATAGAGGTAACATCTTTTTTAAGAGGAAAAAACATATAGGTAATATTGTTCAGGTACAAATGAGTTTTTTTTTTTTTCATTTTCAATGTTTACTTCTTCATTCACTGTCTTTAAGTGGTATAAACTCAAAATAATGTAAACTTCAACTTTATTTAAAGTGGAAAATGGGTTTTTGAATGTATTTCTGCATTCACTGTCTTTAAATAACACAAAACTCAAAATAATATAAACCTCACCTTTATTAAAAATGGAAAATGGGTTTTTTTTCCATGGTCTTGATCCTAGGAAATGGTTATCATTTTTTGTTTCTGTAAATTAGCTCTTGGCTTTGAAATTCTTTCTAGAATAATAGTATAGCATATAAAGCCATTTCTGCTGGGCAAGTATTTATTCTGGTGATATGTTTACCTCCTAATCTAAAATATGATGGGGGGCCAGTAAATAGAATTTAAAACTAGTCCTAGAACAGCATAAAAAGTTAACACAGTTGACCTTGCACAGCACTGGAATTAAGGGTGCTAACTCTCCATACAGTCAGTTTCGAGTATATCTTAGTCAGCCCTCTACATCCGTGATTCAACCAACTGTGAGTCATGTACTGCTGTGGTACTGAAAAAAATCTGCATATAAACAGACCCACACAGTTCAAACCCGTATTATTCAAGGGTCGACTGTATTTATTTGTTGAAGAAGTAACTCCATGCCTAGGAAAGTAAGTTACTGAGTAGAGAATACCGGAGACCTTCAAAAGGAAGAAATTCCTAGTCACTAAAAATGTCTGTCAGCAATAAAGTGATATCTTCCTTTTTAGAAAGTTGACCTCTAGAGATTAAACCTAACACACAAAGAGACTTAAATTATTTGTAACTCAATAAGCGTTTAAGTATTGCTTACAGCACTGTATAACTTATCCAAGTCACTGACGGTGCCCATCATAAAGTGCTCAAGATGGTGTGAATTTTTAAGGTATTGGTTTTGATAGGTTTACTCCCATCACCTTTATTTAAGTGAGCTGACAGAGTGAGCTGTCTGCCTGAGAGCTCCCTGACATGAATGAATGTGCATCACTAGGTTTATCTTACACCTGTACCTTTGGGACAAGAGCCAACATAAAGCCAGACCTAAGACCTAAGCTCCTTTGGGTTTAAGTGCCTTAATCCAGCTTTCACTTTTGTGCCACCATAAAGCCCAACACTAACACTTGGAGAAGAAAATGGCAACCCACTCCAGTATTCTTGCCTGGAGAATTGCATGGACAGAGGAGCCTGGTGGGCTACAGTTCATGGGGTTGCAGAGTCAGCCACAACTGAGCACATCATCACAGAGTAACACTAGCTCTCCTGAAGACTGACCTGTGGGGTTCTAAGGTCTGACACTGGCACAGTAGAGCCTTTTGGGTACACATATGGGCAATATATTTCCAGTCTGTAAAGAGAATGCTTTGCCCCAAATGTTAGTCTTATTAGTATAAGTTATCCTTGTTCTATGATTATTAATGAATCTCAGATTATCACTAACAACAGTTCTAAAATTATTTACATGTATTTAAAATTACACAGATATAATTTTAATTGTCCCACAAACCCTAATAGGAAAATGGTATCACTTTTTATTTTAAAAATCAGGGCTCAGAGAGGTTAAGAAGCTTGTCCAAGATTACATGGGTAGTCATCAGCTGATGGGAATGGCTTGGGAATAGTTAGTTATTCTTTGGTAATGGTGGTAGAGCAGTTTTTAAATAAATGATGTTCAATTAAATTAGTTAAGGGTATGAAAGTAAACACTAAGGTTAAGAAAAAACAATCTACCTAATTCTCCTTTCTGAAGCAAGGACAAGTAACAATAATAGACATTACCTTTTACCTTCATTATTCTCTGGATTTCTGATAATCTGACCATAAACTCTTAGGTTAACTGTATTGTGGTTTTCAACATCAGTAATGTAAATACAATGGAATTTTCTTGAACCTGATTGAAATTTATTTTTAATATTACTTTTAGCTGCTAGAAAAAGGACTGTCTAGTATGCAGCAGTCATTGCTACAGATCATCTACAGTCTTTTGAGTCACATTGACCTCTCCGCTGCCCCAGTAAAGCAGTTTAATCTGGAGATCATAAAGATTATTGGCAAATATGTACAGGTGAGTAGCTACAATTCTTGTGTATAGAAAGTGATCATCTCAAAAACAGTATATAATCATAAAAAATTGGAAACACCTTAAATGTCTTAAGAACAGGGGAAGTGGTTAGTTTATAAACCATGTTTTCAGGAATATTTATGAGATGGGAAAATGTTCTCAATGTGAATGACATAAAGCAGAATCTGAATGGTAGGATTCAACAAGCAAGTACATTTAGGCATTCTTTTACATTTAGAACACAACTACCAGTATAATTTACAGGAACATCCCTGAAGAGGCTTACACATTTTACAGTACCCAGAGCTCCTAATTTTTTCCATAAGAAAAAAAAAATGATTTCTATTTAATTTTATTAAAGATAAACTGTTTCTATAGTGATGTGCTTAAATTGTCACAATATCATTTGGACATTTCTATTATCACTAATATTTTGTGCTTTAGATGGCTTCATATCGAGATGCTATTAAAATAAATTGGAAAACTCAGGTCTGCTAAGGATTTTTTCACTTCCTTTTTTTAGTAATATTTTACCTGGTTCAGAACTGTTAACTATGAAACAATATGTATAATAAGTTCAGGTATGATTTTAGTACCACAAGTAAGAAGAAAAGTCATTTTTTTTACATGATTCTTTTCAGTAGGTGGTAAAAGAGAAATGTTCTAAGTTCTTAATTAGACATTGATTCCTCTCCACCTATACATCTGTCATGTAAATCATTCCTAAATTATACTGGTAGAAATATACAAAATGAAAAGCAGAAAAATAACTCAGAAACATTGCTACCATATATGAGGGGGAAGGCTCACCCTATACAGGTCAGGAATCACTGAGAGGATTGTTTTAGCGCAGCACTTATGCTTATTATTTGGGGCTTGAGTCATTAAGAAATACCTAAATTTTAAAAACATTTTAATATTTTTATGTCTAAGAAATTTTATGCATTAAAAATGGTTTATCACTGAGGCTTAAAACATTTTAAGTTTAGAGTCTTAGGGCCATGTACTTCATTCATCTAGAAAGTTCACATACATACGACCCTTTGGCTTACCCCTACTGCCAGATCACTGTATTAGACTTTCTTAATGAGTAACATTTATAAAGCACTTATTGAGAACAGTGCAAAATATCCTGAGTTGTTAGCATTATTATGCATATAATATCTTATAAATCTAACAGTAGAAATAATAACTTATTTTCTATCCTTGTGTAACTCAGACCCTCAGTTAAGGACCTCAGAGTAAAAATGAATAATTGACAAGGAATTTTTATAGAAATAATATTTTTACTGTCTACAATGTAACTGAGCTTTTGTTCTTAGTTATATATGTATTTGTAACTTATATATGTCTATTAATTTTTGAAACCAGAGTCCTTATTGGAAGGAAGCCCTTAACATCTTAAAACTGGTGGTATCCCGCTCAGCAAGCCTTGTCGTGCCCAACGATATCCCCAAGACCTACGGAGGAGATATGGGCTCTCCTGAGATATCCTTCACTAAAATTTTTAATAATGTCTCTAAGGAGTTGCCTGGGAAGACCTTGGATTTTCATTTTGATATATCTGAGGTAAGATGCTCAGGTATTGGTAAAGGCACTGTATTAGAAATGTTCATTAGTTCATTCTGTCATTAATCAAGCACTGATTGAGCCCATACTCAGCGGGAGATGCTGTGACAGGTGCCCTGAAAACGAGGTGGGCAGGGGAAAAAGGCGTACTCTCAGCACGCCTGTAGCCTCTTGAGGAGATAGGCAAATAAACACAGTGCTTTGGTTGCCAAGTAAGTTCAGAGTTTTATAGGACTACATAGCATGTCCATCTAACTTAATCTGACTAAATGGGAGCGTACATGGAAGTGTGGGTAGGGGAGATTAATCCCAGAAAAAAGCAGCATGTGTGAATGAAGGCTTGTAAGTGTGAGGAAGCATGGTGCTCTGGAAAATTCTATTTAGCATGGCCTACTGTGAACATGTAGCACAGAGGATAGAGTAGTGTGATGAGAGAGAAAGCTGAAGCCATAGGGAGCAGCACAATCATGAGGATATTGCCAGACGAGATGGTTATATCTTGAAGTAGTAGTGGCTTTTCAAGGATTTCTAGCTGGAGTAGAAAATATTAGGATTTGTGTTTTAGGGAGATCAGTCTGGGAACAGGATAGAAAACAGACCAGCAGGAATTATTTAAGAGGGAAGTTATCAATCAAGTATTTTGCAGGGTAGGGGGAGTTAAGAAAGATAGCAATTGAAAATCTACTCACATTTTAATTGAAAAGGATAATACAGATTTTTTTTTTAATTTGCAGTTTAGTCTTGGTATTTGAGGGCTTCCCTGGTGGCTCAAGATGGTAAAGAGTCTGCCTGCAGGCAGTGCAGGAGACCTGGGTTCGATCCTTGGGTCAGAAGTTCCCCTGGAGAAGGGAACGGTGGCTACCCATTCCGGTATTCTTGCCTAGAGAATCCCCACAGACAGAGGAGCCTGGAGGGCTACAGTCTGTGGGCGAAGAGTCAGACATGACTGAGCGACTAAGCACAGCACAGCACTTGGTGTTGAATTTATCTGAGGCTTATTGATTTATGTTTTTTTAAGATATAAAGTATTTTTGTTGCTAGTGTTTTAGTTAATATCACCTGAGAATTCCTAACATGGAGTACACAGCATGGGAATATTATAGAGAAACTAGCTTTGTATTCTTCTCAGTCAGAAATTGATAACGTAACAATTGTTTTGTTTGAAGAATAATATGAATCCTCAGAACATTTGATATATATCAGATACTTAATTTCAATTTATTTCATCAAAAATTCCTAAGTACCTGCTATGTGTAGACACTGAAGATATACTAGAGGAACAGCAATGAGTCTTGCTCAGCCTAGAGACTCCCATATAGCAATTGGAGACGGGCAAAGAAACAAATCAACATCATTGAGTAAGTGTCCAAGAGTAATTACCCAGACGTGGTGGTGGCATCAGCGTGGGCCTCCTTGGAAGTGTGGAGGCAGTGTTCAAAGTGCCTCAGGGTTTGCTTGGTGCGTGTTCCATGCAGAGGAGGGGATATGTGTCAACACAAAGGTCCATAAAGGCACCATATCTTGAGAAACAAACTCAGCTTTGATGGAATGCGAAGTTCAGGAGCGAGTGGTAGAAGTTGAAGCTGGGAACATAAGCAGGAACCAGATCATAAAGGGACTTGGATGACATGCAGATGAGCTTAAAATTATATTCAAGTGCAAATTTGAGACACTTCACAAAGCCAGGTAAGCACCGTTTTGGATTCGTCATGGAATTTTACTGAAATAAATTTTGGAAATGTCATATATTAGATTTGCAATAAGACATGATATGATAGCTTTCACTTTGCAGTTGTTACTTATCTTGAATATTTGCAAAAGCACTTTTAGACACAGACTTAACAATTACATAAAAAACCGACAAAATATTGTGTGTGTTAGTTGCTCAGTCGTGTCCGACTCTGTGCCCCCAGGGACTGTAGCCTGCAAGGCTCCTCTGTCCATGGGATTTCCCAGGCAAGAATACTGGAGTGGGTTGCCATTTCCTTCTCCAGGGGATCTTCCCAACCCAGGGATCAAACCCAGGTCTCCTGCACTGCAGGCAGACTCTATACTGTCTGAGCTACTAGGGAAGTCTGACCAAACCGTTATCCAGCATTAAATCTGAGTGGTGAGATGACAGGTGATTTTGTAAAATCATTTTTGTATCTCTGAGGTTTCAAAGAGGACATATTTTATAATCATGGGGGGAAAGATGTAGACGGTGGTTTTTAAAGACAACAGATCTATTTTTAAAGTAGGAATAAGTTCTCCAACAGTCTCCTCAGAGTCTTGTTTCTGATAAAGTGAAATCTTACTATTAAAAAAAAAGTATCATTGTTACTTTTGATTTTTGTAGTATCTGCCTTTGCTAAGTAATCTTTCTCCTTATGATTTTTTTTTTGATTGTTTGTAAAAAAATGTCATCACAGATACACTATTAACCCACTTATGTTGAACTGTGTGAGTGAAACACTGGCAATTTATTTCTTTGTAGACACCAATTATTGGAAATAAATATGGTGATCAGCACAGCGCAGCTGGTAGGAATGGGAAGCCCAAAGTGATCGCAGTGACGAGAAGCACTTCCTCCACTTCTTCCGGTTCTAACTCTAATGCCTTGGTGCCTGTTAGTTGGAAGAGGCCACAGCTATCACAGGTACATAAAAGTTCATAGAACAGACGAATCAATTTTATGGTATGTGTGAGAACTTGAGAATTTGCCTTATTTTCATCAGTAATCTTAACGTTTGCATTTTTTTCTTTCTCTTCAGCGAAGAACAAGAGAAAAGCTAATGAATGTGCTTTCTCTCTGTGGTCCAGAGTCTGGCCTTCCAAAGAATCCATCGGTGAGTCATCATGAAAACCTGTGTAAGGGTTTTGAAAAATCTTAGAAGTGTTAGTCCATGAAGAAACAGAAACTATTGTGTCTCCTTGTTTGTCTCTTCTTAACGGTGTTGACTAAGAATGAAAAAATTGTCACTTGCCTTTGTGACACTTGGCCACTGTGCTAATTCAGTATTCACACAGTTAGACATTTGCCCAGATTAAAACTCTGAGCTCACTGACAGAAGAGGCCTGCAGTGGCTCCTAGGGCTCTGATGTCCCATATTCAGAATGACAGAGCTAATGGACGGCCTGTTTTGTTTTGTTTTTGGCTGGGCGTCAGGTTGTATTTTCTTCTAACGAGGATTTGGAAGTTGGTGACCAACAAACTAGCCTCATTTCTGCAACAGACGACATAATTCAAGAGGAAGAAGTAGCTGTGGAAGATAATAGCAGTGAACAACAGTTTGGCGTATTTAAGGATTTTGACTTTTTAGATGTTGAGTTGGAAGATGCAGAGGTAAGGATATGGGCTTTCATAATATTTATAGAATAGCTACAGCTACATGAGAATGAAGGATTTAACCACAGGATTAAATAAGGATATAATCTATCCTTGTTCGGGGCAGTGTAACGTCGAAAGGTACAAATCTAAGTTGGGAACTAAAGGTGATTAGTACAGTTAGTCAGTAGCAGAATAAGTCTGAAATAAAAAGAACATCTAATTTTTCCATCTTTATCTTTCAAAATATAGAGTAAAAATGGATTTTTTTCAAAAGCATTTTTTAATTGAGGGCGTGCTTAGACTTAAGTGTTTGCATAAGCCACACAAATTAATGTGCAGCAGAAGAGTAAAAGTTTCATTTAAATCTATCAGACAACTTTGAAGAGGGTGGCCCTGAAACCAGATTGACAATTAAGGTGGCTTTGGCGCTCTCAAACACTTTCCTGTGACTGAGATTCTACCCAGGACATTACCCACCACGTTCTTCTTCAGGGTGGAGCCAGCTCTCTCAAATGCCTCATTTCGTTCAATACCAAGGACTTGCTCCTTAAAACTGATTCAGTTTAGAGAAAATTGATAGCTGTGTCAGTTTAGATGCTTCCTAAATGGAAAGTCCAACTCAAAAGGTGAATTTGCTTGCTTACAGAACTGGGCTAGCCCAGAGTCAGAGCGTATTAGGCAAAGTTCAGTGGAGTTCCTGGCTGTTTCTTTGCATTCTCTAAGCTCTGCCTTTCTCTGCAAGTCGGCTTCACCTCATGTGATCTTGGTTATGTCCATACATGGCAGTGTTCAGAGAAAGTGAGGGTCACTTCCATAAAGGCTCTCAGGAAAGTGAAGAAGTTAACTCTCCTAACGTTTTCAGCACACTTCTTGTCACACCTCATTTGGCCCAAACTGAGACATTTGCCAATCTCTTTAAAAAAATCAATGAGCAATAGGCTTGCCCATCACCCTGGTTGTGTCAGGCTGTTCGGGACCTATTCCCATAGCTGACATTAGTCCCATAAGCCACAAACTCCTAAATCTGAAACGTGTACATCAAACAGATCACAGAAATGTTCCTCCTAAAATTGTTATAAATGTCTGTCTTCAAGAGCTCCAAATGCCTTACTGTCAAGTATCCACACCATGTCATGCTACACCTCTGTCCAAGGATGTTCAAGTCACTCGTATAACTCATGAGCATCCATCAGTCCTCTTTGAAGGGATGTTTCCTTTGACTCAAATAGGTGAGGTGGAGGAGTGAACTGTACGGCTTCCACCACGTTACACCATTACTTTTGATAGGAAACCAGTGTATGGAGGTCTTCCTGTATGCTTCAGCTACTACCACTCCCCTCCTCTCCCCCGCCACCCCGAGGATGTGAGGATATGACTACGGTGCCTCAGGGTCCAGCAGATGCCCTCACACTCGCTCAGGGGTGGCCACTGTTCACCACGTACGTATTCCCAGACGCAGCTGGACAGGTTCTCGGAGCCCAGGAACACATGTTATTCAGTGTCATAGGGCAGTGGATTTTAGCCTTTTTTAAAAAACTATAGCCATTGCTAATACATCACATATCACATCTCAGTAGACACACCTTTAAAAGTTTAAAGAATATGCACCCTTACTCTATGTACACTAATATTTTCTATTCAGTTTTGTTTTTTTTTTTTTTTTTTTTCAAAAAGAGCAGGTCATCACCCTCCAAAACTGCTGTCACTCCCACAGTTTAAAAAACATCGAAAGTTATAGGAACTAGGAAAAACCTACACAGTTAAGCAAGGAAGTATGATTGGTTCAAGGGACCTGCTGCCCTACCTCGCAGGCATAAGCCAGTTCTAAAGTCTTTTGCAGTTATTTGCTTTTTTCAGTTCAGAATTTAGAAGCTCTAAAGGTAGGCTGTTGACATTTTTGTAATGGTCAGGTTCTTTCTTTTTGTTGACCTTTTTTTTTTTTTTTAAAGATCATTATAATTGCTTTCAAGTTTATCTAGTACTCTGAAATGTTCCTAGTAATAAATATGGCTTTTGAATAGAACCCTAGAATGAATTAAAAATGCTTTTGTCTTTTATTTAAGTCACAGTAATTCGAGGTGATATTAACTTAGGTCTCATAATTAGGCCAGATCAAATGATAAGAGATTTTCTAAAAACCTAGTCTTGCTTTGAACATGGTAAGAGTAAATACTTTGCTACAAAATAAACTTAACTGCTAATGAAACTTCTAAAATATTCCCCAGCCTTGAAAGCCCACAGCATGTATTCATTCATTCACTAAATGCATACTGAGGGCTATTGCCACAGCCCTGGTTTTGTTATCACTTTTGCACAGTTGATTTCCATTGTATGTTTCATTTGAAATGAGTATTCCTCTGCTTTATTTAAGAAAAAAAGATCTGAAAACCTCTATCCTTGACAATCCCTCTTGATAAACGAAGACACATAAGTCAGATTTTGTTAGCCAACTCACTGTAATTTGTCATTAGAGCTTAAGAAAGAGTATAAGAATTATATCCTTATCAAAGGAGGATCAGCTTGGGATAACAGAAACGTAACTTAGATAAATCCATAAGTGGGGCAAAGCAGAAACTTGCTTATTTCCTATTGACCTTTTGAAGTTGACCTAGGTTATGTTTTGATAACTATGATCTTGATTTTAAACTCCTCTTTAGCAAAAAATTACCACTGGATTTAGCTAGAACCATGCTACAGTCTAAAATGTTGAACCTGTATGTTGTCAACTGAATGTGGGTATTTTAAGTCGGTTTTGCATTGTATCCAGTATTAACTCTATGTAAATTTTAAAGATTTCCTGAAGTTTGTGTTGCCAGAGTGTATCATAGAAATGTTGTTTTAAGTGTCTGTCTCTTTTTCCACGATATATTCTGCATAAAAAAATAATGTGAATCACGTGTTGACTTCCTGCACAAAGCTTCATCCAGAGCTTGAATCAGTCTTTGGGTTTGAGAAATCACCAAGCATTTTTTCCCCACGAGTGTAGTGTATATTTACACGTGTGTCTTCGTTCTTTCTAATTCTGTGTGTTTTCCTTTTTGCTATCCAGGAGCTGCAGGTAAGTTGCAGCCTGGCGTTCTGGATTATTTATTTGTTGTCATCTGTGAATGTGTTTGTCTTCTTTGTGGTCTCATTTGTGTTTGTGTATTAGAGTAGAAATGGCCTAGGTAGTTGATTTAGTTGGTCCCCACTAGATAGAAAGTCAAGAGAATCCTATTCAGTTAAAACAGGTCATTGACCACGTACTTTGATCTCTTTAAATATTTTAATATTGAGTGATGTTTTAAAAGTTTCAAAAAATTGAAGGGCTGATTGAATCTCTGCTTATGACGATACACTGAGTATTTTTCATCTGGGTATATGTTCTCCTAGTGTATTACCTTCCCTATATTGATAAGCTTGTGTTTGAGTCTTAGAAATGACGCCTTGCTTTTCCAGGGTGAGAGTATGGACAACTTCAACTGGGGAGTCCGCAGGCGCTCACTGGACAGCACTGACAAAGGGGACACGCCATCCCTCCAGGAGTACCAGTGCTCCAGCAGCACCCCCAGCCTGAACCTGACAAACCAGGAGGACACAGACGAGTCCTCGGAAGAGGAAGCGGCGCTCACAGCAAGCCAGATACTCTCACGCACGCAGATGGTACACTTAGCTTTTTGTACAGTGACAGCTGGTCTCCTCTTTGTCTTCACTTCCCACTTAGTAATTACCATTGCTCGATATTCTGATTTTCATATCACTGTGGGTAAAATGCACATGCTGAAATGAAAACACAACGCTGTAGCAGCAATGGAGTGTTCCATTATTCATGATGGAACTAAACATTTGATCTGTGCACCCCTTGGGCTTTCCAAGTGGCACAGTGGTAAAAGAATCCACCTGCCAGTGCAGGAGATGCAAGAGACTCGGGTTTGACCCCCAGGTCGGGAAGAACTCCTGGAGGGGGCAGTGGCAACCCACTCCAGTATTCTGGCCTGGAACATTCCATGGACAGAGGAGCCTGGTGGGCTGTAGACTATGGGGTCACAGAGTCAGACACGATTGAGCACAGACAGCACCTCTGAGCTAATGAGACATATTTTCTGTTGCTTCTCTCCTAGTCACAGTGAGCTATGCTGGGCACTTTTCGAGGTCTTCACCCTGAATGATACATTTTGGTATCAGTGCAAACACCAGCACTGCTTAATTCTCCACCTGCTTTTCTTTCCTTGTCAGTGTGGAAAGAGAGAGCACAACTTTGCTCCCTTTGCAAGATCAAGTCAGTTATATGGAGGTTCTGACTTAGATTCCAAGGGTGAGTGGCAGAGATTCACAGAGAGAGAGAGACAAGAAAATGAAGGCTATAAGCATGGTCTGTCTGTTCCGAATATTGAGTGAGGGGAATGCTGAACTTGCAGTGGCAGTAGGTTGGAACTTGAAGATGGCAGAACAAGGAGAGAGCAAGGGTGTGGATTAGCCACCGTGGCCCATGTGATGAGGAATCAGCTGGTGAAGACCAGGTGCAGCCACAGTTACAGTGCTCTTATATGAGGGCCTTTTTTCACGCCCCTGTTGAATTTGGCCCACTTGCACACACTCAGTCTGCTGGTAAAGTGCTGGTAGTGCTGCTGAATGGCCAGGCTGAGCTGGGCTTTAGACAACGCGTGCAGTTGTCAGTTTGTGGCAGGCTTCTTGTCACCTGTCCTGTTTTGGCATCTCACCATCATGCCAGTATGTCTTTCCCTAATTCCCTGTCATGTATTAAGTGATAAGCTGTTGCTGACACAGTAGCAGTAGTTACCACTTGCTGAGCTTTGGAGATACACCAGGCCCTGGTCACGGTGTTTTACGTGGATTAGTCACTACCTCTCCCCTCAACTACACGAGGTAGGCACAGTGATTGCAGCTCTGTAGACTAAGTGACTTGTCCCAGGACACACAGCCTGTAAGTGCATTTGCGCAGGGCAGTCTGGATGCCACCTAAGGCTTGCTCCTCCCCAGGACTGTGTGCATTTAAAGGAACGGTGAGTTGCTGGCAGCAGTGACTCACTGAACGGGGGTCAGACCGGAGGCTCAGAGACTAGCATTGTGCCACCAAACCGCTGTGTAACTGTGGTCATTACCTATCTTTACCTATCCTTTAAAACAGGACTCCTGGCAGCACCTGCCTCGGGGGGATTTCATGGGGAAGTCAGTATAGTAAGTGCTGAACAAAGTGTAGCTTCCATGAGAGCCTTGGGGCAGAACTGTCTCTTCATAAGGCCGACCCTAGTCATAGCGGTATGCATGCACGCCAAGTCACTTCAGTCATGTCCGACTCTTTGCAATCACATGGACTGTTGCCCGCCTGGCTCCTCTGTCCATGGGATTCTCCAGGCAAGAATACTGGACTGGGTTGCCATGCCCTTCTCCAGGGGATCTTTCTGACCCAGGGATAGAACCTGCATCTCTTATGTCTCCTGCACTGGCAGGCATGTTCCTTACTAGCAGCACTGGGAAGCCCTGTTATAGTGGTAGTAAAATTGAAAAAGAATTTGAAGCTACTTCCTCCTCATAGGGGGAAAAAATTAGCTTCTGCTTTTATCTACTCGAAATCATGAGCTTGATTTTTCTTATGTTAAATATTGATCCATGAAAAATGTATAGCCCTGCTTAAAAGAAGAAAAATTGTAGTGTTTTCTTTGTTCTAATTGATTACTGCTAGTTTTCAAAGAACATAAACCCACTAATGCCTGCCTGCCATTTCAGCTTCATTGTCCTAACTCTTTGTCTTATTGAAGTTCTGTGGTATTGATTTGTGCCTCAGTAAGTTAATGGCCAGTTCATTCTTAAGCACCTGCCTCCAGTTAACACTGCTTCTTGAGAATCCACTGAGTGCTTGGTGCCAAAGCCAAGGGAGGCAAAAAAAGCCCCTGCATTCGCGAATCCTTAGGCCAGCTGAAAACGTAAGACATTACCATAAAAATAAGAATTTTAGATGAAGATTAACATAGTCACATAGAGAGCTCTTCCATTTTGGTGGTTTCTATTCAGCAAAATTTAATCCGTGTTAATGGAGACTTCATTTCTACTGATGAACTAGCTGCCTGCATTAATCGCACCAGTTCTGATACAGACTGAAATAAGGGGGAAAGGTGGTCTTAGGAAGTCAAAGAAGCTCTTTATAACTATGGCCTCAGAATATCTTATGACACAGGTTTCTTGTAGCCTTAGTGACCATCGCCAACTCCTAAATAAGTTTCCTTATTTTACTGTCTCTCCTTCAGTTAAATAACGATTCTGCTGCAGACGAAACCCTGCAGGACCATTCTGATTTACTTCTTCAGTCTCAAGATTCCACTGGCAGCCTCTCCACAGAAGAAGTTCTGCAAATCAGAGATGAGACCCCCAGTTTGGAAGCTTCTCTAGATAAGGCTAACAGCCAGCTGCCTGAGGTGGGGAGTCACGGGGGCTGGTGCATGGCCAATCTGGGCTCTTTTTAGCAATCTGTGATACCCCTTGCTTTTCTTTCAAAGGAGTTTTCATCTGATATGCTAATTATTTGATTTGTTTGCAGTATTTCTAACCTGTTGGTTAAGTGATTTAGTCCAAGTGCAATAGTCAAATCTGATCACTGAAGAAAAAGAAAGTGATGGATTAAGGAAATGACCTACAGGTTAAAAATAACCCTAAGTGTTTTTAATGAGCATCTCCTGCTGCAGAAGTGATTAGGTTAATATACCGGCGCTTCTCTGGGGATGGGAGCATCTTCTCGGGTGCTGAAGGACCGCTTTTGTTTTTTCTTCTCTTTTTGCTTTGTATTTGGGTTTGGTTTTTTGTTTTTTTTTTTTTTTTGTGATTGGTGCTGTAATTGGGATGAAAACCTCAGGCCAGCTGTGTTAGCCATTGGTTAAATGAAACCTTTTAGAAAGACTGTGAAACTACCAGTGTTATGTTTTTTGGAAAGGCCTGTGAGAAGTAAGCCAGATTCCAAGCTAATGACCAAAAATAAGTGAGTATTCGTTTTCTTAGTTGCCTTTTTAAGACTACTGTAGATATCTCTTTAAAAAACTGTAGTTGCTATATGTGCTGTTGTGCCCTGGTATCAGGAAAATACTACACTTTTTTTCAGTGTCAACCAAATTAATATAGTTACCAGAGCAAGACCAGTCTAATTATTAGATCTTATTGTCTGAGTAAGGAGAAATCTCATGTTCTTATTACGCCAACAGTGTATCATACATCTTTACAGTAAGCAGATGTATTTTGAAATGAAGGCTTTTGGGGGGTAGCTTTTTTAAATGTTCATATGACTATGGCTGAAGCTTAGATAACTCAACAAATATTCATTGAGATTTACTAGATGCTGGGCATTCCATTAGGTGCTGAAAAGATGAGTAAAGCATGACCTTGTCTTCAGAGTGTCCACTGGCTATTAAGGGAGCCAGAAGGTTTTAAAAAAAAAAAAGCACTGCAGGTCAGTATGAGAAACTCAGAAATAGACATGCTCAAGGCTTTGTGAAAACTCAGAGTGAGAACCAATCAGCTGTGCATTAGGGGTTACGTGGTGAAGAACAGGCTTTGTGACATTTGAGACACTGCAGGCAGAGGGACATGGCATAGAAAGACTCAGCCATGTGAAATAACATGGAATGTGCAGGCAACAGCAGGAATCACTCTAGAGAAGGGGAAGAGCAACAGCGGCAGGAGGAAAGATGGATGGATCTAAGACACGCTGGGTTCCACTAAGGGCGGGCTTTATTTGAAACGATAGGAAGTCATAAATCTTCATTCTTTCCAAAGATGCCAATTATATGCCAAGCCCTGTCCCAGATACCTGGGTGGGAATACCCAGGGCACCCAAGCACTCAGTCATTTAAGCATATTTGTTTACTGAGCCCTGCCATGTGCCAGGCTCTGTCCTAGCCCTGGGCACACAGTGCTGTGTGGAACAGACAAAGTCTTCTGGTTTATGGAGCTTCATTTGAGCAGGAGAGACATAGTAAACAGGTAAAAACATAAAATATCAATGATATATCAGAAAGTGATCCCTTTTCTACCCATATTAAGAAAATCTAATGAGAATACGGACTTGGTGAGGGAGACACTTAGATAGGGTAGCATCTGGTGGAAACAAGTGATGAGAAGGAGCCAGTCATTGTAAGTGTGGAGGAAGGGAGTTCGGGGCCCAGGAAACAGGAGTGGAAAAGGCCCCCAGGTATCTGAAGAGCTAAAATGTCAGCCTGTGGGGCTGGAGTGCAGGGGACCTGAGAGAGTGGCACTGGGAAAGAAGAGCTGGAGGGGGCCAGGTGCTCACAAGGGTGATCGTAGAGGCCACACAGCGGGCAACAACTAGAAGATTATAAGCCCAAAGGGCATAATCTGATCGTGTCTATTTTTTTCAGTCTCGGCTTTTTTGTGGAAAAGTAAAAGTGTGTTCTCGTACCTGTTCCTCCTCCATGGAGCTTGCAGTCTGTCATCGGGCAAGGTTACAGTTTGACCGGTGTTTTAGTCTCTTACAGAGGTGTGGAGGGAGGGCTGGAGAAGGCTGAGATGAAGAGACACACCAGAAGCATATTAGGAGGAGATAAGGGGCCTTAAGTGACAGAGTGCGTGGACAGGAAGGTGTTTATGAAGGGAGCAGACTTCAGAACTGCACCTGAAGTAGACTGTATTCCTCTCAGTATGGGAAGGCTGTCCCGTGAGCGTTAGCTACTCATTGATCATCTGAGCTGTTGTGTCCAGGGTAGCTCATAGCATGTTATAAGTCAGCAGACATTCTCATCAGAAACAATGGAAAACAGCTTTTTAACAGAAGCAGTATGGTTAATGGTCCTGTATTTTAACTATACAAATAGTTAACAAACAGGAAAATCTTTCCGTTTTGGTTACTAAAATAGCTGTATTCATAGTAAGTAAGTAAGCTACCTCCTGGAAGTCATTCATATGGATTGGAAATGAATTGGAAATTCATATGTATTCCCATACATACTGGAAATTGTGTTATTTCAGATGAGTCATTCATTTATCCAACAGTATCTAATGGGCCTACTTCCAACACACTACCAAGTTCCCAAGGACACTTTTTTTTAAATGAAGGAAAAACACTTTTTAAATTTACTATGTTTTTTCCTTTTACAATAGTGTGTTCCCTTATCACTATAAACTTTGTAACACTGACAGAGGAGAATGGGGATATTTTTTGAAACATACTATTTCATTTAAAAATAATTCTGTTAACATAAAAATTCACCAGAAGAACAGTTGTCCACAAAAGAATGATTCAGGTTTGTGTCTGTTGGATATGTTGGCCTAGTTTGTTTTTCCTGGTGTGACAAATAGTGTCATGTAACCCAAAATTGCCCCTTTAAAGAAAGTATAAAAGCACTAATAAATAAAACCATAACCCTATTATATAAAGTTATATATGAGTTACAGATGCTATACATATCGCTATAAAGCAATTTCTTAAGATGAGGAAAGCAGTTAACTTCACTGGATGAAATATTTTATGAACTAAAGAAAAAAATCCCTAGAAATGTTTATTTGAATTTCTGCCCTTGAATTGTGTAATATTAGGATGCCATAATAAGCTAAAGCATTCTACCTCAAGACAGAAAACTTAGAGCTCAGGTTGCCCGCCTGTAATATGGGAGACCCAGGTTCGATCCCCAGGTTGGGAGGATCCCTGGAGAAGGGAATGGCCACCCACTCCAATATTCTTACTTGGCTAATTCCTTCTAGAAGGGATTATATCCTTGTGTTTATCAGAAGAACCTCCACAGAGGGATTTCTTCTAGTATTTATAGTAGTTTAGATACCAATTCATGCATGCCAGAAATTATTCCTTATACAAAATGAAACTTTGAAAGTGTGTTTGTGTGTGTGGGGCAGAGAGACAGAGAAGGAGTCACTGTGCAATAAGGTAATGTTCAAGAAAATTTGATTCTCAGCATTTACATATAATAGTGGAATTCATTCCATTAGCCAAAAAGTTCTCTCTTCATGAAACCTAGGAGTTACTAGAGAATTTCAGCATACATTATAATTTTAGATGAAACATGTATTTTCAAATTATGATTCAAGAACAAATAACAATAAAATACAGGTATGCACTAATGAAAAGTAATGGCATTAAACCAAGAAATTTGGTGCATCATTTCAGTATGATATGTTCAAACTGATGCCCAAGGAAAAATTAATACAAATAAAAATTCTAGGTGTAGCAGTGTCTCTGGCACTATTACAGTATCTTTCCAAGTAACTAATTCTTAGTTTAATGGCCAAATCTTTAAGAAAAAAATTCAGATGGAAACCTTAAATAGAGTGTATTGAATATAAACTATTGCAGCAAATAAGGAATGATTAGACCATATTATTTATAAAGTACCATCCTGTGAAGACTCAGAGTTTGTACTTTCTCTGCATAACTATTCCAGACCAGGTGTTTCCTTAGTACACTTCATGCAGGTCCTTTTCCCATCTGTCTTAGCTTTGGCTGCTGTAACAAAAATACCATCACCTGGGGTGGGAGGGGCTTATCAACAATAGAAATGCATTTCCCACAGTTCTGGAGGCCAGAAACTCCAAGATCAAGGTGCCAGCCAACTGCTGTCTGGTGCAGGCTCTCTTCCTGGGAGCTCTTCTTGCTTTGTTCTGACATGGTGGGAAAGAACAAAATAGCTCTTTATCCTCTTCTTTTAAGGGCCTGATCTCATTCATGAGAGTTCTACCCTCATGACCTAATCACCTCCCAAGGTCCCCACTTCTGATACCACCCCACTGGGGCTTAGGGTTTCTGCATATGAATTTTGAGGGGATTGGAGCTTAGGGTTTCTGCATATGAGTTTTGAGGGGATTGGGGTTAGGGTTTCTGCATATGAATTTTGAGGGGACAGAAACATTCATTGCACTATTGCTACCCCATCTTTGTCATACCTTACACTTACCATACTCTACTGTATATTATTGTGGTTTGCATAATTAGCCCCATGTTAGTTTGCATACTAATTGTAGTTAGTTATTAATTTATCCCAGAACACTCAGCCCAGAATCCTTCATGTTATACATGAATTTACAGGTGAGTAAATTAAGACCCGGCCTTCCCTAGTGGCTCAATGGTAAAGAATCCACCTGTAATACAGGAGATGCGAAGAGATGGGTTCAATCCCTGGGTCAGGAAGATCCCCTGGAGGAGGAAACGGCAACCCACTCCAGTAGCCTGAAGAATCCCATGGACAGAGAGGCCTAGAGGGCCACCGTCTATGGGGTCGAAAAAGAGTCAGACACGACTGGGCGACTAAAGAACAAAACTAAGGCCCAGGCTGGTCTAAGATCAGGGGCACTGGATTTCACTTACTTTTCATAATTTGGAAGGGAAAATTCTATTTTCATCTGTGACAAAGAGGTGAGCAACTGCTGTTTGACTCAATAGTAACCTTAGGTCTAAGTCCTGAAAGAAACTGAAAGACCGTTAGTGCTTATTTTCAAACTGATTGAACCAGTGTCCATGTGAATTAAAACTGGTGCTGATACGTCATGATCTACACCCTGGAAGTATTTTTATTTTTCAGTAGTGGTAGCTCGTTTACTCAGCCAACACCTGTTGAACTTTTACTCCATGCCAGGCACATGTATCAACATTATTTCAATAACGTTACAATGGATAGGGGAAAAAATGCCACAACATGCTTTCCGTTATCATTTCCCTCATTGATAAGTGAGTTTATAGTTCATTTAATTCTCAAGAGTACAACAGTCTAAAATTTTCCAGCACTTTTGAACTCTTAACTCAGTGGTGAAGATGTCTCAGTACTCAAATCTAAATAAATTATTATAATCTTATTACCTGAAAGCAAACCATACATCCCAGGTATTCAGCTCAGTTATACCAGTCGGGCTGCCCTCGTCGTTTCAGTTCAACAGCGTCCTGACTGGTCAAGACCTGTTTGTGATTCACAGGTAGCCCTGCAGAACCAATGGGTTAAGCATTTTGAATTACCTCCCCTTCTTATATCTAGAATTCACTGGAGAATAAGCTCTAGCATAATGAAAGAAATGACATTTCCATAAGAGAGAATTTATAGTAGTAATATAAAGCTCTACCTATGGAGAATTAGAATATGCGGGAGAGAAGATATTTCCCCAAAGGATATATTTCTAAGTAAACAGCTGAGTCCTGTTGAAAAAAGATCTCCTTGATGTTTCTGTGTGGCAGTCAGTGATACACTTTAATTTCAAAGGGTTTTAAACTGGAAACTATTAAAAAAAGAAAAAAAAGAACAATTTTATGTGATCAGAGTCCAAAACTCCCAAAATCAAACTGTGTAAATGAAGACTGCCTTATAAAATAAATGTAGATGGATGGCAACAGTCATTTATTCTGTGTTGGTAAAATTTGCTTTTTAATGTTTTAAAAGTTTGTAAAAATAAAAAACAAAAAACGATTGTTTTTCAGGATACAAGTTCAATATTAAAGGAGGAACAGGTTCTTACCGCCTTTGAAGATGATGGGTCGTATATTATTCAAGAACAGCAGGACTCTCTCGTGTGTCAAGAGATTCTGGATCTAGAGGAGACGGACCTGCCGGAGCCTCCAGGTCCTGAGAGCTACCCCGGGTCGGTCTGTGAAGAAGACGTCACCTTAGCTCTGAAGGAACTAGATGAGCGATGCGAGGAGGAGGAAGCAGACTTCTCGGGGCTGTCTAGGTGAGAGTACAGCGCCACAGACACGGCGATGAGGTGATGCTCCTGCCCTGTCCCCTCCCGAACACGACCCTCTGTTCCAGTAAACTGACTTTCATTTCTGTGTACATTTTAAAGGTAAAATGAGTTCCTGCCATGGTTTTACTCTCTGTTACTGCCGTTCTCTTAAAGAGAAACAAATAGGCCATTCTCAGAGCACAGTGAATCTACATTTAGAAGTACACCAAATACCTATTTGGGCAGAATGCCTAGTGGCTGAGTGCTGAAATCCATATTGGGCCATGGGTGGAGCCAGGTATCAAAATTATGGAAGGAACTTCTGTGATACCAAAACAAATCTGAAATATATTCCAAAAATCATAGTCTTATTACTAATAGTTATAAAGTTTGACTTATATAATGGGCAGAAGTATCATTTCTTAGTACTGTCAAATGTTAGAGTGCTCTTTTTAAATGTTTATGCATCATACATTCAAAATTACCACGAAGTATGAAGAAATCTCACACAGGACTTTTTTCTACTCACGGGCTGACGGAATTGTGAAAGTTGCTCAGTCATGTCCGGCTCTTTGTGACCATATGGATTATAAAGTCCATGGAATTCTCCAGGCCAGAATACTGAAGTGGGTAACCTTTCCCTTTTCCAGGGCATCGTCCCAACCCAGGGATCAAACCAGGTCTCCCACATTACAGGTGGATTCTGTACCAGACAGAATTGAATGATCAATTATTACATAAAGTTCTTAAAGGAAATTCTGGTGGCTTATGTCACTTAAACACAAAATAGTCCTTCAGTGATGAGAATTATGATATAATCTATTATCTAATGTTTTGTTTTTATATTTTTTAATTTTATAAATATTTGTGGCTCAAAATAATGTTCTTTATAAAGGCATCTAATTTTAATGCATTATCTATCAGTGTATCTATTTCCCTATTCAACAGTTTGAAGCTCATATAAAATTTAATATTTAATGATCAAGTATATCAGACTTTTACTCCTACAATGAACGCTGTTTTATTTATACTCCAAGTGATTACAGTGTTTTAACATATACAGCACCTAAGGAGGTGTTTCATTCTCAGTATGTCTAGAATGCTCACCTGTATTTGAAAGTGTACACTCAGATATTAACAAGGGATCCTGGTGACACATGTTGTTCAGGTCACTGACTTGGCTGTGACGTATGCACGCACTCATTGATCACACACAAATTCAGAGAAGGCAGGAATGACGCAGGAATGCTGCTCAGATATCTGGCTTTCTACACGGCTGCAGACAGGAGAGCTGGCTTTGGCCAAGTACTAATGATGAAACAATAAGTAGAACATCCTTAGTAAATACAGAGCTGTATCTGCTCAGGGTTACAGGATACATTTTCCTAAAATCAATCACCATAGTGACATCTTAAAAATTAAACTTTCTGAGGTAGAATTTAAGTTTTCACTTCAAATGTCTGCTTCCTTTTGACCTTTTCTCCCCAATCTTTTCAGATCCCTCTCTTCTATATGAATTGCTCCGCAATTTCTGAATGGTCTTGTGGAGGCCTGTAATGTGAAATAGACAATTTTAAGACCTTGAGTGACACATTTCTTTATGGAGTCTGACTCCAAACACTTCTTCAAGACCCAGGGTCACACGTTTCTTTATGGGATGCTCAACCCAAATACCATATATCCCTCCCTTTTTTTTTTTCATTGTCTTATATTTGTGTGTATATATTATCTGACTGTGGGGATTATAGATTCCTCAAAAAAAAAAAAAAAAAAAAAGGCCAGATCTTCTATTTCTTTGAGTCAGATCTGTTACTGCCACACTGCTAGGCACATAGCACGCCTCATGGCTTTATAATACTGGGTTTGGTCCCATAGTACTGGCCTCAAATTCTGGCTCTGTCATTTCCTACCCAGCATCCTAGGCGCATCACTTAACCTCACTGAACTTTTTGTCCTTCACTGGTAAAAATCAGAATAATAGTACTTAACTACCATAGAGTTTCTGTGAAGAATTGAATGAAAACAGCCCATGTAAGGCATCTAATATATAGCCCTTGACACAAAAGTACATGACAAAAAAAATATCATGATTGCCAGTTTGGGCCTGTTCAAATAAAAAGCCTCTGAAATTGACCATTTAAAATGAAGTCATTCTAGTCTGTATTAGTCATAGAAGTGACTGAAATTATTCCATAGCCCTGGCATATTAAAGTATTGCTCAATCACTTCAGACATGTCTGACTCTTTGCAACCCCATGGAATGCAGCCCGCCAGGCTCCCCTGTCCATGGGAGTCTTCAAGCAAGAATATTGGACTGGGTTGCTACACCCTCCTCCAGGGGATCTTCCTGACGCAGGGATTGAACCCACGTCTTCTGCATCTCCTGCATTTCAGGTGGATTCTTTACCCATTGAGCCACCTGGGAAGCCCCATTGTAGGATTAAGTTGTTTTAAGGTGGTTGTGTGAAATTAGATTTCTAAATCCAAAGATGCTAGGAAAGAACAAGATGCTAGAAAGAACAGGATGAGAATCTGCTTATTCACGCCTGCTCACAAAATTTAGGTGGTTGCCCATTTTCTGAATCAGTATGTGTACATATGTAAGAAATAATGTTAGATGACTTAAAGTATTTTAAATAATTGAGTGTATTCTTTTAAGACAATATGATGATGACTATGTATGTGTTAACAGTCAAGACGAAGAAGAACAAGATGGTTTTCCAGAAGTGCAGACATCACCTCTGCCATCACCGTTTCTCTCTGCCATCATAGCCGCTTTCCAGCCAGTAGCATATGATGACGAGGAGGAAGCCTGGCGCTGCCACGTCAATCAGATGCTGTCTGACACCGACGGGTCCTGTGCAGTGTTTACTTTTCACGTGTTTTCTAGGCTGTTTCAGGTCAGTAAGGTTGGAGACTTCTGAATTCGTGTTACGGTTATCTGATAAAGTTACGGGGTTTTATCTAAAATCAGTATCTCAAATTTTAATATTCTCACTAGTTTCCTTTAAAGTTTTTTTATTTTCCTTAGATAGTGATCATTTAAATTTACATTTTGACATTGTAGCACTGCTTTGACATTATACAGTGACTAGTACAGACACTTCCCCTAAGGTAATTAGAGTAAAACTTCCAAATAACATTTGATCAAATTCTGGAATATGCTAGACACCTTCAGGGACACCAAAGAAATATAAAGGAGGGTTCCTGCCTTTAAGGAGCTTTCAGTCACTATCATAAGACAATCTGTCATAAAGTGTTCAATTCATTGGCACTTTCATTACTGTGTGGGGACCTTAAAATTTTTAACCAAAGCTGCTTCCATCCCTGAAAGTAATATGAGCTAACATGTAAGGCACTAGGCTAAATGTTTTACAGTAAGTAATTCTTAAAACAGACCTATGTAATGTATTTTTGGCATCCTGTAGCTAGGGAAACCAAGGCTGACATTTAAGTCATTATTTTCCCAACTACCTGCCACCTTTCCACCCCACCTAAGCAAATTTTGCCCATCTTAGAAGACCCAGCTCGGTACATAACCTCACTGAAGTTTTCCCAGCCTTCCGTCTTTCTCTCCTGAAAGTTCTTCAGTGCTTATTAACTGGAGCACTTATTTACTTAATGTAGTTTTGCATTGCTACTTGGTTTTCTATTTATATTCTTTTCTTTCCAGAGATACAAATTTCTCCATGCGTGAGACTGTGGCTTATACTTTGTTTTAAGTTAACCATAATGACACCTAATGGTGCTACACATATTCATGTAGGTACACATCCAAGTATTTGTATAGTAATTACATTGTTGGTATAGCATCTGATTCATTCCGTGTTCACTATGGTTTAGGCCCTGATGGTTTTATGTGAATGAATATTCTTGAGTTTTGAGAAGATATTGCCCTTGGTGCATTTTGATGACTTCAGTTCAGGTCAGCAGGAGAGTAAACTCTCCAAGTAGATAGTTTATCTCCTTGGATATGTTTATCCAAGGAGAGTAAACTACTTTTACTGAAAGTTTCATTTGGTAGAATTTAACTTGGGAATACCTAATTCCTCATGCACGTGAGGGCTTTATTTCCAGCAATATCTAGCATGTACTCCTTCTCTCTTTCCTAATGAAAAAAGTCTTGGGAATGGGGAGACGAATAGCACGTATCATTAGTTTCTTTTTTCAGGAATACTATACAATAAATCTTTGATCGTTTTTAGAAATTATCATGTTTCCTAAGTTAGTTAATTCGCTCAGTCGTGTCCGACCCTTTGCGACTCCATGGACTGTAGCCCACCAGGCTCCTCCGTCCATGGGATTCTCCAGGCAAGAATACTGGAGTGGGTTGCCATTTCCTTCTTCAGGGGATCTTCCCGACCCAGGGATCGAACCCAGGTCTCCCGCATTAGTGGCAGACACTTTAACCTCTTAGCCACCAGGGAAGAGCCATGTTTCCTAAAGAAGTACCTAAAAATAGGATTTATAGATTGATTTTTAGGGTTCTGTATATATCACTACAATCATAGTTTTAAAATAGAAGGTTGCTCTAATTATAAATTATGCTTTTGTACTTAAAGATTAAGAAAGGCTTTCATATGAAATACATTTTCTTATATTTTCTCCACAGTCAATTCAAAGAAAATTTGGGGACATAACTAATGAGGCAGTCAGCTTTCTTGGTGAGAGTCTGCAGCGCATTGGTGCCAAATTTAAAAGCTCATTGGAAGTGATGATGATGTGTTCAGAATGCCCAACAGTCTTTGTGGATGCTGAAACAGTAAGTTTTTACATGAGGCTTACTTTATCATAAAAAGTAAATTGGAATGGCACCACTCAGTAATGGTCTTTTTTAGAGGTAATTCAGAATTTTAAAGTTTAAAGGTTCGTATTTTCAACTTGATTATAAATATCTAGCAAAATATAGTTCCCATGTACTAGATGCAGTGACTTGTGACTGTTTCTGATTCTGACCTCTTCCTGCCCTCACCTTTCATAGAGTCCTGGATGGGAAGGCTAAGGAATCATGCTTAGAGATGCGTACTTTTCCCTGGTTCCTGAATCAAAGCTCATAGGAGAGGGCTAGACACATTTTCACCACCCCCATCCCCCCCGCCCCACCACCACCATGAAGAACCCAGAACTCCCTGGTCTTCTCCACTTGTCTGCAAGCACATTTGTAGATTATGTATTAAGACAGTTAAAGAATTACAGTTTAAAAAGCTTCAAGTGTATTACTGTTAAGGTATACACTGGTGGGACATGCCACTTTTGCCTGAGCCAGGTTTTGAAAGCATTAGAAGGCATGCTTATCCTTTCTGACATTCCTGAAACCACACCGCACTCCTCTGTTTCAGTGAAAGGTCAGTCCTTAGTACAGGACAGTGGACAGTAGGGGACGCTGGCTTAACTTGGCTTGAAAATTCACTAACCCATAACCCCAAAGTTTTTGGTCTCAGGATTGTGATCCGAAATGGTGATCTGGATCAATGTGTTTCTGATTTGACAGCTGATGTCCTGTGATTTGCTAGAAACACTAAAGTTCAGTGTTTTGGAGCTACAAGAACACCTGGATACTTACAATGCCAAAAAAGCAGCAGCTGAGCAGGTCAGTCCCTTTCTACAATGTGAAAAAAAAAAGTAGTTACTTGTGACACTAGACAAGCTAACCTGGCAGAATAGCCGAGAGGGAAACAGGACCTCTTACTACTTGCCTCAGGGTTATGCTGAGAATGGTGGGGAACTTGGAGCTGCCTGTCCAGTTAATTCCTATCTTCAGCTTTTAGAAACTGGCCTTCTAAGGGTCTTAGAACACAATGGAAAATTCGCTTTATAAAAAGCTTCTGTCTGGAGACTGAATAGCTGCTGTCAACATTGCAAGTAGGAATATAAAAGCAGTATCTCCCTGAGCAATGCATATGATATTGTGGTCCAGAAAGCCCGCCACTTGTGACGAACTGGTGATCTTTTTCCTGTGATGTGTATGTGTACATGGGCAAGCAAAGGGAGAAATGAGCATGTAGTAGACTATAGATACTGCCTGCAAACGTTATCTCTAACTCCAGACTGGCCCTGCAAAACACAGCCAGCAGTTCTGTTCACTGGGGGCAAATCCAGTGTGCTGTTTTCAACTGGCAGGAGCAGAAAAACTTAAAGCATCATAAGCAATCATGTCACTATTTTTTATCCTATCCCTTCCTTTGCTTCCTTTCTTCTTTTCTATCAAACAACTATTTTTCATTATTCAGTTTTTGCCCATCTAATAGTTTTTTGGCTGGATGGCATCACCGACTTGATGGACGTGAGTTTGAGTGAACTCCGGGAGTTGGTGATGGACAGGGAGGCCTGGCGTGCTGCGATTCATAGGGTCACAAAGAGTCGGACACGACTGAGCGACTGAACTGAATAGTTTTTTAGTTGTATCAATACATTCTTGTACATTCCTTGAGGCTTCTAAGAATCACAAGTGAAAGCCTGGGGTATTCATCAGGACCCGCTCTCTGGGCTGGAAGCGAACAGTTTTTGTCTCCCCAGCACCATAAGACCAAAAAGCCGCTGTTTACCTTTTCGGCCTCCCAGATGCCACTGCTGGCTTTCTTAGCCTCTCCTGCACATGATAAGCACAGGAACGAATGCGCCAAGGGGAGAGTGCACACGGACTGCTGGGCGGCCTCCTCTGCAGCTCCCTCTTCTCCAGGGTCTTGATCCTTAGGACCTCACTACCTGTGACAGCCCTGCTTTCCCAGCCCAGTGAAACTGTAGGCCACTACTTCAGCTTCTGAGCCTATGGACAGGAATGAGCAAATCCCCTAGAGTAACGCTGGAATCAAAGTAGGGCTCTCTTGATACTTTTATTTAACTCCCTAAATATGACAGTTTGATATTTACTATTATTATCAGTTCTTTTGACTTCCTAGTTCTTTTTCAACTAGTTCTTACTCAACTTCCACAGTCATCCTTTGAGGACAGGCCTTATATAAGCTATTCCATCACACCCAGACGCCAAACCTCTCCAGTTAATTTTTAACATTTGAGCCCTGAGTTAAAAAAAAAAAAAAAAAATCCATCATGATAGGAAGACCGATTAACCTGTGAACTGGAGGTTGTTCAGTACACAGACTGTCTATTGTGTTTTGAATACACTGACCGGGAAGGTGTAGACCGGTACTTTTCAGGCCAGTGTGCAGCCACAGCACAATAGGCTTGGGGCTTGTCTTGTAACAGAATACAAACCAGAATTATGTTGAATAGTGCCCCCCCCCATGCCATATCATAGGCATACAGTGTAAAAAAATATATTTAGTAAGAATAAGCAATTTAAAATTTTTTCCATCAGCATACTGGACACATTGGGCTAGACTTGTGATGATGAACCAAATAGGGACTCTTAACATTTTGTGTGAGCAGACATTCATGTACAAATTCCATGACAGATGTCAGCTGATGAGAGAGAAATCTGCTGACTGGCTTTTGACAGTGGCTGCCAGCAGCTATATCTCGCTACGGAAGCTTAACATGTTTTTCTTCTGACTTGCTGTCAAGCACAGAGCCTAAGGGCCCAGCCAGGCTGAGGGGCTGGGATAAAAGGGACAGAAGGTCAAAGAGACTGTTTTGAAACAACCGAGACACCTAATTTTCATTCTCTGCATGTAGACCGTTAAGCTACAACTGAGAATTTCAAATGTCTAATAATGAAATATTTTCAAAGAATAAACAATGTAGCTCGTGGTTTTTCTCAAAGTCCTAATGAAAAATGTCCTAGTTTCATATATATAATTTCAAATATAATTCATATTATATATTTGATAATATTATATATTATATTGTAATTTTATCATGTTTAGTCTGTCACATAAGAAAGAGCCAGAAAGGCAAAAGAATTGATTATTAATATCAAACTGTTAAAACCTAAGTGCTTAGCTTGAAGGCTCTTAGCTTTCACTTCAGCTTAGATATTCTGAGTCCAGTGTTTTTCTCCACTAAACCACAGTACTGTTATTTTCTTTTTATGTGGCCAAGGAAAACTTACCTTAAATAAATATCCATCTTTAGGACTAGCCCCTGGATAAGGAAAATCACATTTGGCTTCTGCAACCAGTATCTCTTTGGAGATAACATATTTATTCATACATTGCTGTCCAAAAAGGAAGGAAAAACAAGATTTTAAATGGATTTTAGTTTCTGCTTCACTAATTAAAAGTGACACATATCTTCTGAGAATTACACTTCTGATAAATAAACAGACCTGGTTAATTCTAAGTTGCCTTTATTAAACTGACAAGAGGGGAAGCCCACTTTTCATTTCTCCATCTTACATTAGACACAGGTCAAGTATAGGCTGTGAAGATTTCCAGTAAAATCTACAAAAATGAGTCGTCTTTACTGAAATGGAGCACCACAAGTCCCTGGAATAGAAGACAGCTGATTGTGTTTCCATTAATAAACTGTCCCCAGTGTGTACACGTTGCCACGTAGACAGCATCCTCTGCTTGGGTTTGTTGCATACAAATGATTCATTCTGCTCAAGTGGAGATCAAAGTCTGTGTCTACAACCAATCCTAGAAATGCAAGTGCACTTATTTTTGTTCTGTATGTACAGGCTGTTACAGTACCAGTTTCATTGTGTACTATGCAATTACTGTATTAAAATTTTACTGTTACTTATTTCTTCAGTGGTTAGACAATTGTAAGAGGACATTTGGTGCCAAAGAAGACATGTATAGGATAAACACAGATGCACAAGTAAGTTTCTTATTCTTAGTTTTGCTATATTTCCTATCAGGTAAATAATGTATATGCGCAAATGTCCTTATTTGCTATTCCTAAAAATAAAGAATATTCGTAACATTTTTCATTTTTGTTATCAGAACAGTCTTTGTAAATGTTAGGTTCAGTAGAATGTTGGCTTAGTAATGAAAAACTCACTTTAATAAAAATGAATGACCAGCTTGTGATTGAAACTTAATAACATTCCATAGATAAGCTCGATGAATATCTGGATAGTCCAGGTTGACTTTTAGTTGAGTCTGCCTCTTTAAAAATTTTTTCATTCTGCATTAGTATTCTACAGATAAATTGGCCAAGAAAGCAAACTGGAGTAATACATTCATGTTAGTCCTTCCAAAGATGAAATTCTGGTTGGATAAGTTATGGTTTTTGCTAGTAAAATTCAGTGAAAAAAACAGTAATATAGAGAAGAGTGCACATATATAACACATATATTAAATGAGGATAAAATTAAGACCTACCAGTTATTTTAATAGAAGTATAACTTTATAAGGGGAACATGCATTAATCAATTAATAGCCTCTGCATTTGACATCAGAATTCTAATCTTTTACCATGTCAGACTGTCATAAAAGTTACTGTAGTACTGTAATAAAAATTTGAAGTTTTACAAAACTGAAATATTGAGAAAATAGCAGTATACGCTCACTAAATGTTAACTGTTTGCCAGGCATTGTGCTGAGCATTTCATATTCATTATCTCTACCCATACAATTTCATCTAGTAGATGCTATAATTATCCCCATTATGAGATAAGGATAAATAATAAGCAATCAATAAATATTTTTAAACAAATAAGGAGAAAATATATATGCAAATTAAAATCGAGGCTCAAAGAAGCTAATTTATCTAAAATCAGTAAGTAAATAGGATTAAGATTCAAACCTAGAAAGGCTGACTCCGAATCCTGGTCTGTCATAAAGAAACTATTATGTCATCTGTGTGAAAAAAGAAACAGGGCAAGATAAGGGATTAATCTCAGACTAGAATTTGATCCTTTGGTTCTGTCTTTGCCACTATGGCTTAAACAAGGAACAGACTGCTTTTCTCATATATAAATTAGATGGTTAGACTAAGTATTTCTTGTATCCCTTCTACCTGATGACAAGGAGTTCCATCTCAGAAGTCTATGTCAATTAAAATAGCTTGAGGTTCTCTACTGAGTAAAAAGTGAAAACTCTTTACATTTAAGCCTTCCATTTATATCTTAGCTCTCCTTTCACATTCAGCTCCCTGAAAGGAGAGGTCTCTCTTTATGCAACATTATGTACTGTCTGTTCCTATATACCAGTATAGCCATTTGCCTAATAAGCACTCAATAAATATTAAAGATAAATGAAAGAATTGTATATATGCAAATTTCAACATACTAAAAAGCAATATTTTTAAATGTACAATGTTAACATTTTGTGTGATCTAGTAGTTCAAAACTAAGAAATTATGTTTGTTATTTCCTATAATTGTGATCATTATAAACTTTATCAGTGATATCTTTTCCATTATATCCTAAAGTGGATGCTATGGATATATGTGTATGGAGTCAGTTTTATGTTAATAGAAATAAAAATATACTTAAAACTCATAGTTTCCATGCAAAACTATATGAAGTAAAACCTCAGAAATTTAGATATGCTAATGTCTGACATTGGATTGTACTCAACTAACATTCACAGAATGACCATCCACGTAATTTATGGTAAGTAGTTCAGAGCTAAAGTTCACCTATGCTTAGCAAATCCCTTCTAAATTGATAGCAATAAATGTTATATAAACAGTGCTTCAGAGGAAACTATTTAGAAAAGCAGATTTCAAAAGGGACTTTTGAATATTTCAAAAGCAATATTTACATATGATGATTGCTGTTTTAATTAGAAGTAATTCTTCTCCTTTAATGAGACCAGGTCTAAGTTGCTGTAGATATTTTCATGTAATAATTTTTAAATATTCCATAAGCTGGATGTTTGATTCAAACCTACTTGGGTTAAATTTCTGAGGTTTAGTAAACTTTTTTGAAATGCAATTTAAAACACACAACTGCTCTCAATATTTTACCTTCTGATTCAGTGCTAATGATGGCAACTTAATGATTTAAGTAGACAGCAAAGGGTAACAAAGCCAGAACCAGCCGAGCCGTGTCAGAGGTAATATTCTCATGGGCAGATACTTATTATATAAAATTATATGCCAGTTCTCTTCTGAGAAGTAGGAGTAACTCATTTCTTATTGTAATTGGAAGTTTTCCACTTTCCTAACAGAAATTTGTTACATTTAGCTTTTTTAAAAAAGGCTATAAAAACCCAGATAGATGACCACTTTCAGTAGCCAACTTCCCAACATCCCACTAGTTTGATTTTATGCTTTGTAGCTTTTGCACAAGAAATAAACTTTAGCCTAAATGTAATTTAGCTGTTATTTGGCAAAGAGTGAAAAACACCCTGGATTGTTACAGAAATGTCTAAAAAACTTTATTCTGGAAATGGCATCATAAATTTTTCTTTGGGGTGTAATTAAATGTTCTTCAGTTTGCCTGGGACATCTGTGACCCTAGTTAAAATGATTTCTTACACTAATTCTTGGTCTTTTTCTTCCTTTGTATTTTTTGTGACCCGATCACCTTCTTGCTTAGCAAATGGAAATTCTAGCAGTAAGTGACCTGTCTTAATTTATAGACTACTTATCCATGTCAGACAAACTGGTTTCATTTGCCATTTGTGACCTAGCAATGTTTTATCATGGACTGCGTAAAGAGTAGTGTGTGCTTTAGTTCTGCATAGCCCTAATCCATGAAATGTTTTCGTCCTACAAAGATAATGAGGTTTTATAATTAATATGTACAACCAGCAGTTGCCTTTTTACACCTCTAATGAATCTCCTTTTAAATTTAATTTTAATAATCCAAGTGCATTTTTTAATTTGTCTTGTTTCAGTGAGATTATAAAATTGTTTTTCTTTTTTTAGAAAAAGGAATTAATTTAAAAAGCAAACTATTCTTACTTTTTAGATGAGAGGTTATCCAGTTTTTGCTTTATCAAGCACTTATTGATAAATGCAATGAGATGTATATCTCAATGTAGCAAGAGTATATGAATTTGTAAATTATTTTCATTATGAAGTTAAAGTTTTAAGTTCTAGTGAATCCATTTTAAAGCATTCTATTTATTGCCTGCTAAAAATTCTATTTGTCTAATGTGAAAATGTATCACACTAAAAATGAACTATGTAACCAATAATCTTAAAATTTTTATTTTAATCCCAGTCTTCAGAGCATCTTTCATCTGTGTTTCATCAACTTCATACCATATTAACTTGCTTACTGCAGAAAGATAAATCTCAGAACAATTTAAAATAATTATTTACTTTTAAATTTTAATTGGAACTTTGTTGTCTCATCAAATATGGAAAATAACACCTAAATTTAACGTGGTGTTATTTATTTCTAGGAACTGGAGCTCTGTCGAAGGTTATACAAATTGCATTTTCAACTGCTGCTTCTGTTCCAAGCCTACTGTAAACTTATCAACCAAGTCAACACAATAAAAAATGAAGCAGAGGTAAATATTCAGTTGTAGTAGGCATTAGTAACTGATCGTACAAAATTAAAATACATTCATGCTTATTTCCTTGTAGGAGTGCTAAGGTCGAAAGTCACTTATGGAGAGTGGCTAGTGGGTCTTTTTTCCCCCCATAGTTAAGTATTATCAGTTTTTGAAATGATGTGCTATTTTAGGACCAGTTAGTAAATCTAAAAGCAGATATCCAATGATCTTAAAAGGTTTGAGACGTTAAAGTTTGCAATAGCAGCAATAGATCATCTGTAATCAAAAATCAAGTGAAGCACGTCAATACAATAAAGACAAAATTGTATTATGAAACCCCCTAACATCTTGTCCATGTAGTATTTCTATAGTTCTAGTAACTCACACAAAAATAAACACATCAAGAACACTGCAGGTATTAGAAAGCATGAACAGATTCACTTTTAGAATCTTTCCCTCTTGCCAACCACTGGTACCAGAACTATCACCAAGGAAAACACTGCATTTTCTAAATTTACTTTAAAAAAAAAAAAAACATACATACCGGCTTATATAAAATACCTTGGAGAAATAGCCCTTTAAAATATAAAGACATCTCATTACTGTCAATTTTTTTTCATGATCCTCCCAGAATTCCAGGCCTTATGTTACGAAACAATAATATAAATGTATTTTTACTATCCAAGATGAAGTATGTATAACATGTTATCACATGTTAAAATATAGACCAATATAAACAACCTATTGTTTTACTTATTACAAGGTATTGATAACATTTATTACATTTAACCTGTTGTTTTATCAAGAGTATCTAAAGACTACTGTTTGGCAGCTGAAATTATTCCAGCTGAATAGAGAACTTGAAATATTAACTGTCCTAAGTTTAACAACTGAAAATAATCTTGAAGAGAAAATATTACCATCATCAGATGTAATTTCACAGCTAAGTAAGTACTCAGTATTGTTACTGAATGTACAAATTTGATCCCTTTAAGGTATATTTATTTCTTTCAGGTCTTCAACATGTCAGAGGAACTTGCCCAGTTGGAAAGTATCCTCAAAGAAGCTGAGTCTGCCTCAGAAAACGAAGAAATTGACATTTCCAAAGCTGCACAAACTACTATAGAAACTGCCATTCATTCTTTAATTGAAACTTTGAAAAATAAGGAATTTATATCAGCTGTAGCACAAGTCAAAGCTTTCAGGTAAAATGTGAAGGGATTTATAGGAGATGCCTTTATACCTAACTGGAAATTTATGATGGAGTTTGGGTTTTCAACTTGATGTCTCAATCTTTGTGAAAGGAAAACATGACCTTATTTTGTACACTTACCAATGCAATGACACCAATTCTAGACTTTGTTCATTCTCGGTGCTACTTTCAGTAATATTTGTTAAAATGTTAAAACAGATCCTCAGTGATTCATAAGGAAATTACTTTTTTTGTAAGTATTAACTTAAAAGTACTTAATCTGGAATGATTGCTATGACTCTCAGGACTTACAAATACTGTGTGCTTTCAGATCTCTCTGGCCCAATGACATCTTTGGCAGCTGTGAAGACGCCCCTGTCCAGACGCTATTACACATCTATTTCCACCACCAGACGCTGGGCCAGACGGGAAGCTTTGCAGTCATAGGCTCTGACCTGGACATGTCAGAAGCCAACTACAAACTGATGGAACTTAACCTAGAAATAAGAGAGTCTCTACGCACGGTGCAATCATACCAACTCCTCGCACAGGCCAAACCAATTGGAAATTTGGTGAGCACTGGATTTTGAGAAACTTCAGGCATTCAGGAAAAGACTGAACTGAAGATGATTAAGAATATTAACAAGCACCTTTTATGGACCCTTGCAGTTCACTGACGACTTTTTCTGGCAGCATCCACAACCCCAGTGTAACTAATGTCAAACTTTCTCAAGGTAAAAAAGAATGTCAGAGCCACATCTGAAGGGGAAAAAACTAATCATCTTAACAGCTGCCAATACCTCCCACAATAAGCGTATAAAGAAAGAATTTTTTAAATGACTTTACCTACGTGAAAAGAAAAGGGCTAAAAGTGATGCATACAAATACAATACTTTCTGGAGAAAGAAAAGAACTCTAAGAATGTCTGCAATAATGGCCTCTAATACTGAGACATTGGAAAGCAGGTAAAATGAGGCTGAAATCGAGGCTGGTTCATTTTAGCTGAAGACCTGCAGAGCTGCTTGGGTTTCTAGCAGTCACAAGCATAATCGACAACTGATGCTTAGTCATCTACATGAAGAACATTCATTCGGATAGATAGACACAGAAAGACTTATTTGCAAAAACCATTGATTTTTTTTTTCCCCAATATGTGGGATAAGGGCGTGGGTGTTTTGTTCTTTTGGTCTGTATAAGGAATTGTGTGTGTGTGTGTGTGTGAGCTGAGATGTGTGCATATGTGATAGTCATATTTTCAAGGTATGGGTGTTTGGTGATAACGTCTCAGAGCATGCCTAAAAGAGCACTGCAAGATTATTTTTGAAAAAATTTATTTTATTAGATCTAACTCTTCATAGTGTGTAAATGTTAGGACATTTTAATAATATTTTAAAACTGGGCTTTCCCAGTATTTCGAAAAGAAATAATATATCTGTTAACGTTATTGGAATGCTGCTCAGTTCTCTGATCAGTGCTTATGTTACAATTGTTGATAACTAACCAAAGTAGATGCCTGCGGAGACTTTAAAATGTACAATAAAGATGTATGCTGCCCGTCAGCGCTTCTCATTAGAAAAGTTAACTTATTTTACTCCATAATTATTATAGAAACTGTATAGATTAAAACTGGTATTTTCTTGTACATTTGTGCAATGCACTGTTATACAAGAAGAGGTGTACAAAGCTAAAGAAACTGTGGTCGTTGATGGTAGAATATGTGACTTGCAGGCACTGAAAGTCTGCAGAATTCAAGAAGAGAGATGCACACACATTTGTGTATGTTTATGCAGGACGTACATGTTTCACCCTTAAGGAACCCGGGGCTACGGGGGAAGATGAAAGGAAGCCTGAAGACTGACTTAACCAAAACATGCAATACCCTTATTCACTGTCCAAGTTTGCAGCATAACATGGACTGGATTTCTCTGTCCTTTTTTTAAAATAGCATTTTGTAAAAGAAATGAATGTAGTCCCACAAATTCCTCTGATTTGAAAGGAACACCTTGTATTTTTTATATGCATCTCTTATCCACTGTGACTTTTCTTTTAAACTGGGCTCTGGGATTCCAGAGTTTAGAATGTAGAAATGAAATGCTTAGCTTTGCCTTTTCTTGGCGGTGCGGACCCTGCCAGAAATGTAATTATGCTCAAGTGCATTAACTGAGGGCACCGCGCACGCCATTGGACTGCTGACTAGAGTTATGTTACCTATAAAATTCTGTAACTGGTCACAGCACATTCATAATCACTGTATTTTTTGACCCTGATAAAAACAATTATTTTGATGGTGTTCTGGTACTGTAAATGGTGTCCTTTAAATTATTTAATGACTTCTGGGTGTGGGGCAGGAAGAGAGCAGTGGTGTCTGGAGACACACCACACTTTACATCCTATCTCACCATCCCCTATTTTTCTCACCCTCCTTATATCCTTTTTGTTAAAATAAAAAGCATTGTAGCTGTTGGTCTGTGTTGTATTTTAAGAAAGGATGAATGATTATAGTGTGCCTCATTAAGGAACTTTTCAAATGTTGCCTTGACTATTTCTAAAAAAAAAAAAAAATTGTCCTTCAAAAGGGGAGAACACATTTAGTTCAACTGACTAATTACCCAAACCTTCCATACATTTGAAATTTCCTTTTCCTATTCATATGTAACTAAGTCTATTAATAATGTAATAAAGATGAGTACACCTACAGAAAGCAAGATGCAGATATAAAATCATTAGGATTTCCCTCTGCAAATCAGATTTTCTTCAAACCTATACTTGGATGCTCCTTGTCCTCTGGATCCAAAGTGTACATTCATTAACAAAATGTATCAAATGCTTAATTTATTAAACACCTTAGTTTCAGTCAGAGCCCAGTTTTTGTTCATTTACAACTTTTCTTTTGCCTGCTAAATTTATCATTTTTAAATAGTAAGTCTGTACAATAACATGAGATACTATGGTTTCTCCTAAAGGTTTACATGATTTAGAACATATTTTTACTTTTAGTAATGTAAGATGGGGAGGGTGTGATGCCCCCCGCCCCCACAAGAGTCCATCCTAAATTCAGAAAACAGTTACACAGTCTCGGGACACTCACCAAAGCCAGAGCGAGCATCCCTCCTTTCAGTCTCCAAGAACTGCTTATCCACCAGCATAATCTATACGAGAGAGAGGAATCGACGTCAATATAGTTGTACTTTATGGCATTTTTAAATTTTCAAAATTTCAAAACTGTCACTTTAGCAAATGTAAGAAATATGAACAAAACTAGAATCACTTCCCTTGATACCCAGAGAGAATAGCATTCTGGGGTATTTCTTTCTAGCCTCTCAGTCTCTCACTCAGAAAAATCATATAAATCTCTAATTATACATACAGTTTGATAGTGCTTCATTGCCAGAGTGTTCTGACCATAACTCTCATCACGAGTTCTCATACCACTTTGTTCAGTTTCTGAATAGCCACTAAGTAAAACATACTCTGATCCTGGCTTTGCTCAACTGTAAAATAGGGTTAACTGCGCTGTTGGGAAAATTAATGGCAATGTTAAGCCTAAAGAATGATTAATAGCCATATTAATAACCACTGAGTTTGTCCTAGGGCTCGTTGTAGGGCTCATTTCTATTGTTCCTCATTTGTTCATCAGATGCTCAGAGTAAATATGTACCTCTTGCATGCCATGTAAGATTGGTTTCCTGTCCCTGTACCTACCAGTGACCTCATGATGAGTTAACATCATTAACACAAAACTCATCACCTTCACCCACACCCTATGGTCCTCGTCCTGCATTTCTCTTTGGCCCCACCGCCATTTGATCTTTGCAAGACTCCTTATGGGTTTACAAGCACACATGGTATTGCCAGAGTTTTTTTTTTTAAAGGTGAATCTGTCACTAAGCTTTAAAGCCTCCACCACAGCTTTAAAGCCTTTCAGTGGATCCTCACTGATGACATGTGAGGACCGGTTGCCCCAGCCTGGGTACACCAGTGATGCCAGCCTTCACACCCACCCCTGTGTATTCTGCCACTGGGGCCTCCTGGCTTTCTCTACCACTGGGCCTTTGCACGTTAGCCTAGCCTAGAAAAGTTCTTTCCCTCTTCACCTAATTCAGCTCATCCAAACTTTAGCTCAGCTGTAGTATCATTTTTTTCAGGCAAGTCTTCTCTTCCCTCCCCAAGTCAGATCCCTTTTGTTTTCTGCTAGGTGCTAAGTGGCTCTTACATAGAGCATAGCAGAAGTTTTGTGCAGAAATTAATGGGCATACACCCACCATATTGGAAGCGTTATCAGGGCAAAGGCCACAGCCATGTTTCTCCGTGGGAACTGCAGGGCTGACTCAGTTTTCACACTTCAATTACATAAGCAACATCTGGGGTGCTTATTAAACACCACCTCCAGGTAGTGATTCAGTAGGAACAGAAGCCTAAGAATCTGCATTTTTACAAACACCAGGCCAAGGGGTTAGAGGCCTTCCCCCCACTATAAAAGATTCTAGAGACTTCAATTTTAGTTTTACTCCCCGTATTTGTCTACGTACAAACATCCAAGATGTTTAACAGACTTACTATATACATGGTCGCTCTAAGGTAGTAAGGGTTAACTAAAGTGGGATGGTTAAAAATTTGGAAGGCATAATTAGCACCTGGTTCCAACTATGTTGTTTCTGTAACCAGGAAACCAATAGCTCTCAACTCTGATTTCATTAGAATCCCTCCTGTCATACCCCACCCCCACCAATGCTCCAGGGTCTGGGTGTTTTCTTGGTAATCTGGTAGAAAGCTATTAGGCACAGTCAGGATAGTGGTAAATGATGACGAACACTCCACCCACAGAACTGCAAGTCTACAATGACAAAGGCTAAAACTGCCTCTTAACTTCATCTTTAAATACATTTAGGAGACTTTAATGTTCCATTACCAGTTGAAGTTCATTTGAAGTTATTTAACATCTAAAAACTGCCCTCAGCTCCCCCCACCCGTTTCAGTCCACATCTGTTCTGTATCTGTGATGCTGTCAGCAAGTCAGGTTCTCACAGCCTTTGTCCCTCAGCACCTACTACACTGAGAGAATCTGAAAGACGTCCACTCCCGGTTCTGACTCTGGGTCCCCTCAAACATCAAGGCCTAGCTCTGCCTTTGCCTCCTGCAGAAGAATGCTCATTTTAATAGATGGCTTTTTTGTTCAATTAATTTCTTATAGGCATCAGACCTACAAGCAATAAAACATCCCATCAGTGAGTCCCTTCATACTGTCAAGTAGTGACTAGCCTAACTCAGACCCTGGCTGCTCCATAAGCAATGGACAAATACTAACGTAACAGGCACAGACTGTTAAGACAGGCTCTCCTACGCATTTTATGCAGTGTATCAACTGTTTTGCAATGCTTTTATTTGACAGTTTTGCCAAACAGCCTTTCACGAAGTATTTCGAGGGAGCAGCAGAAGAGGAGGAGGGACATGAGGGGAAAAAGCTCAGCTCACTTGTCTGCGCCACCAGCACACATTCAGCGGGACCACGGTTTTTGGGGGGGGGTTCCCCCCATTCACTTAAATGATATATTTGAAACTGAAAGTGCTGTCACAGGATAGGCGTTTGCCTTTGCATCTCCCACACAAATCTTGACGGTGGGGCCTTTTGGGGTCCACATGGCGAAGTTTCACCGGGCAGGAGCATCTAGTCTGTTTACAATTCTGAAAAAAATCAAAGTGAGACATGCATACAGAAGATAAACCCTTGGTGATATCCTGGAACTTCAAAGTTGTTTCTCTAGTCCATTCAAATACTAACTGAATGTACACTAAGCAAGGTTCTGTCTGCAAGGACAGGAATGGGAGGAACTGAGCGCTTCCGTCACGCACTCCTGCTCCCATTTTGCATAGGATTCGATTCTGAATTGTGAAGCTTCTTCTGAAGACGTTTAAGAGGAAATCTTCCTATCCTTGAAGCCAGGGTGGAGAGCCACCAGGTAGGAGAGAGGAGTCTGACAACAAAAGTGAAGGTGTGAGGCCAGGAGCTAGTAGCAGGCCTGTCACCCGTGGCTGACCTTGGCCCTCTCCCTGCTGCAAAGGACCTCAAGCTGAGGCAGAAGGCAGAACAGCTGCTGGGCCAAAAGCAGAGCTGTTAGTAAGTTCGATTTCCTTGTCAGATTCCTCTCTACTTTAGAACTTGCTCTACTCTGAGTCAAGGGCATTGATTAGTCTCAACTGGCAAGTCAAGGTCCACTAGCGGTGTGGTTTAACAGCCTAGTTCCTTCTTCCCTCTTTGATTATCACAGCCCGTTATCACAAGGCAGTGCTCAGTTAACAAGCAACCTGTTACCACTTAACCTGATAAAGCCATGCAACTTAGATTTAAAAACAAATTCCTTTCTGAACTAAGGCAAAGCAGAAAACTTTGAAAAACTCGCATTCTTACTAAATACTTATAACTTGGGTACATGCTTCATGAAATGTATTTGCATAAAATTGTCAGCCTGTACTACGTCATGTTAAAAGGTATTCTGTTCTTTAAATTTACTCTCTCCTGAACTGGACTGAGTGTCAGGTAAAGCAAACATTCTTCTACATTGCAAGTGAGACAACAGTCTCCAGAGATGTTCACACGACAAGAGCAGGTTTACAAGAGCAGGAGGAAACGAACATTGAGACCTGGCTTCCCAGTTGAGTATTATTTCTACAACTCCTTCCAGAAAGGAATCAAAACTTCAGGTCACTGGGAATCTAGGCTCTCTTAGGAAATATATTCAAGAAACTACTCCTAAACCTTCTCATCACTATCTAGTTCAAGCATAAAATGCAAATGTTCAATTTACTTGGCAGGTGATATCCTCCACTCGGTAAGGGTTATAAGACTTCTGGCATGTTCGGCAAAACTGCTTGTAGTAAACCTGATCGGACAAAGGAAAAATTTAAAGTCCAAACCCTCCTGAACCTTTTGTCAGGATGACGCTGGTGACAGGGCATTGCTTACCTTGTTAGTGCCTTGTACACACCACACATAGGCACTTTCCCAGCGGATATTGCAGTCCTTGCAGTGATAGTAGCCATACTTCTGCTCTAAGAACTGAGCGAAAGAAGAGCAGAGTTTAACCAACTTGCCATCTGAATCAGCCTTCATCTCAAGCAGCCTGGAAAGGATCTGATACTTAAATCTGGCACTCTGCTTCATGGAGGAAAGTAGAATCAGGTTCAAGTTGGTCTCCACAAGGTAACAATTAGGAAAGCTAACAGCTTAATCAAGTATGGAATAGAAAAGCATGGGCCCACAGAAGTTTGTGTTCCACATTCACTTGATTCAAACAGCAGTTTACTAAGCAGGTGTTTTCCTGCAGACAGGCAAGGGCAAAGCCAAACATACAGGGTTCCTGAATCTTGGGATTCTAGAGGGAGGGTTTTTCTTTCTGTAAAATTTAAGGTCTGACCTTAGCACACACATATGAAGTAGTCAAAAGGAAGAAATAAGACTGCACCCTAAAATAATCTTGGGTGAACACCTTGAAAAAAAGCTCTTTATGTTGCTAATTAAGTTTCTACCAAATGGTGCTGAGAGTTGAAAATATGGATAAGCCATTAATTCATATACAATATGAACAAAAGTAGTATTACCTTATTTTTTAAGTTATTCTCAGTAAGTTACAAACAGGTTTTTCAAGTTAGGTCTTTAGGATTGAAAGGAACTTTGGAAGACTCAGCATTTTCAGAGGTGAGGAAGCTGAAGTCCAGGAAGGTTAAACCTTGAGTATCAACACAGTTTGGAGCGGTCATAACGTGTACAAATCTGTTTCACTCTATTTGCTTCCGGGACTCCCACTAGATAGCCGAGGGCCTGGAGGAGACATCAGAAGGACTCCTCCAGGCCTCTTACTACTTCTCATGTCTTTCTCCTCCGCTGGGTTACAACCCCTCAGTGCGTTCCAGCTCTTTAGCGTTCAGGCAACTACCACATGGCCCTCCATGCCTGCAGCTCTTGGGCAGCAATGCACGCTCGGCAGCGCGCACACTTCAGCAGGACCATCAGATTTCCGAATAGGGGTGCGTCTTAAATGCAAGGTAAAATCCTGACCAGCACCCCAGTAGTCAATGGTTACAGTTTCTAACACACTGAATTCAAAACTGAGAGTGGGATCCACGGAATCGACTCTCCTGGCCAATAAGTTCACCTTCTCATGTTCTGAGACCCATCCTGGATCATCCAAGTGTACATACAATGTATTTGCTGTACACAGCTCACTACACTCTGGCGGTCAGCAAATACTCTCGGGAATAAGAATGTTAAGAGCTTTTCTACAGCCACCCCTGTGCAGCTGGAGTTCTACGATAATAGCAACTAACACACCACACTCGATTTCATGCTGACGAGATAGACTTCAGCAGCCACCGAAAGGCACCGAAGCGTGCCGGCGCGTAAAGGGAACGCGCGCCTCCACATGTCGAGAGTAGCCGAGGGCGGGCACCTGGACGGGGATGGGAGCCCACACAACTTCGGGGATCCCCTGCCAGTTCCCAGGCCAACTCGGGTCTCACCTGGAAGCGCAGGCGCTCTTTGCCCGGCTGGGGGCTCCGGGGCGACGATCTCTCGCCAGCGGTGCCCGGGACCTTGGCGACGGGCGGGGGCTGCTCGCGGCTCGCGGGTACTGCGGCCTGGGCCTCGTCCTCCTCAGGCTGCAGCCGCTGGGACACCTTGCTCGCCGACCCGTCTCCCGCCTCGGGGCCTCGGGGCCTCGCAGGCGGCGGCTCTCGCTCAGCCTCCGGCTCCCCGGGCGTCTGCTGGCCCGCCGCGGCCTCGGCCCCCTCCAGGAGGGTGGCTAGGCAGCGGGAGGCCACGGGCGAGTACACGGCCAAGGTGCGCAGGAAACGCACGCGCCGCGGGGCGCGGCTCGGCGGGCTGTCCTGCTCCGGGCCCTTGCGGGCGCGCTGCGGGGAGGCCGGGCAGCTGCCGCCCGCGTCCGCCGCGCCCTCGGGATCCGGACTCGGACCGAACTCGCGGGCCCTGCGCCCCAGCGTCCGCCGCCCCAGCGAGCACTGCACCGACACGTCGCGGCACGGGTTCACCTGCACCGCCGCATCCCGAGTGCTGACCCGGCGGGGGCCCACCTGCGACAGCAGGGCCATGAGCTGCGCGCGGTGGTAGCCGTGGACGTACTCGGCGGCCGCCAGCTGCCCGTGGCCCGGGAACGACGACGAGGCCGCGCCGTCGGAGGAGGAGGAAACGGGAGGGTAGCCCCCGCCCCGGGGTCGCCAGCCACCCTCGTCCGCCCCGCTTTTTCCCTTGGCGGCGGCGGCCGGGTAGAGGCACCGGTACGAGTAGAGGGCGCACGCCGGGTACAGGTAACCATCCAGGACGACGTCCCCCAGGGCAGCCATCAGCGTACCCCTGCCGCCTGCCCGCCGGCCCCGGCGCCCTAAATAGACGACCTCCCAGGGGCAGCCGGACGCGGGCCCCACCCCCGCGGCCAGCGCTGCGCTGGGGCAGCGCCCCACCCCCACCCACCACACCCCCGCACCCTTCCCGCCACCCGCTGGTGTCCTCGCTTCCTCGCCGAAGGGTTCCCTTCCCGACCTTGGTGTGGGAATATTCCACACCCGGAGGTCGGCACCAATATCCTAAAATGATCTGCAAAGAAAGCTTTCTTTGCGATGCAAAACTGATCTGGAAGTGAACTTGCCCCAGGTGAAGAGGATACCCGCAGAACCATCCCCCGGATTAACCGAGCCAGGTGGTCGCCATTCCTCGGTTATTGTCTGCGCCGCCTCCGAAGTTGAGGCTAGGCTGGGTGCCTCTGGCTAGTGAGCAAAAATGCGAAGGTTTGGGGAGACTACTTGGGGTCTGATAACCTTCAATCTCAGGTTATATGTTATTTAATCATCTCAGAGTTGCTCTGAGAAATCTAGGCATTGAACCCTTTCGGTAAGTGCATAGGGAAAGCACTCTAGGGCATCGTATCTAGGCTAATTGTTTTCTCCCTTGGAGAACTTACTCCCTCCCCGCCTCCCCGCCTCCTCCGTCCCCCGCCCATCTCAAATGGTGACTCGGAGGTGCTGTTAAGTACCACCAGGGATTGCTCCTCTCTGGGGAGGATAGTCGTTCCACAGATTTTTTTGACCAAATAAACTTTGCAAAGGAAAACTGATTTAGACTGTGTTTACATAAACGCTGAAGATGGAACCAGTCCCCAGTTGAAAAGCAAATACCTTGTTCACTAGAAAGATGTTGGCTGTTCATTACAAATAGATATCAGATCAAGTAATCAAATACATTAATGTAATTTTTCCCTGATTTGAAACAGGTTGGACAATGAGATATTATATTTCATTGTTTAATTGACCTGTTTGGGGATTTGTCTGAATACAGGTCAAATTTTAACAGTGTCAAGTATTTATAAACTGAGCAAGCACACTTTAACAACAATTACATTCAACTCAATTATGCTTTACAAATATAGCATGTTTTTACTCATATAAGATAGTGCATCAAAATTCTACATTTCCAAGACCCTGTTTAACATATTTGAAACAGTCATAGAAATCGGTAATGGTGAAAACCAAAAAGCACACTTGTTCAGGCCATCAACCTAGCAGTCCCAGGTGCAAGTTACATTACAACACTGATTTGTAATTTATGTAAATGCTTGGTTGATATACCAATGCAACCTTATGGTGGGTAGATCAAAATTGTTACATGTATAATGATTTGAACCAGCTGTTGTTCTCTATGTAAACCATAGACACTACCACAGGCCATAAATATGAAATAGTATTTCAGCAAGATAAAGTCTCCTGTGTATCTCCATGTTTAGAGCGAAGTCTGAGTGGTTTCCATCATAATTAAATTATCTGCTTTCACTGTGCCATAGGACGTGTCTGCCATTTCCTCTTCTTTCAGTTTCTTATAAGAAATATCTGTATCTTCATCTTCTAGAGGATCTTGCTTGTGCAGTACTCCGCTTCCATACATTTTATATATTAAAACAAAAATCCCTGCTTCCGCAGACTGGAAAAGGGCATAAAGCAAGGGAAACATGTACATACTTCCTATGTTTTGTGGTGGAAATGCCAGTTTCAGGATGGCGGTACAGAGCTGCACATTTTGGCTCCCTGTTTCCAGGCTCACCGTCCTCTTGCAGTTGGGCGGAAGATGAAAGAGAGTAGCTAAGCCGTAGCCTGAGGCATAGCCTGCCAAAGGCATAAAAATCGCTACCACATAAACAGCTGCTGGAATACTGGCCAACAGTTCAGGTCCTAGCATAGTGCCAGTCAATATGAAAAGGACCACCAGCGTCATTAGCAGAGACCAGAGGGAAATCTAGTAAAAGAAAATAGAGAAGCCATCAAAAATAATTTTTGGAACTTCCCTGGCGGTCCAATGGTTAAGACTCCGCACTCCCAAAGCAGGGGGCATGGGTTCAGTCCCTGGTGGGGAAACTAAGGTTGTGCAATGCCAGCAGGGTATGCCCTAAAGACAACAATGATAAGATAGCTGCAGAGGAATTCAAACAAGGGGACCCTGGACTCTTGGAAGAGGAGAGCCATCTAGTCTGATCTCCTACACAGAATGCAAAGTTTTTGACATTATTTTTGAGAATGGGTAGATCACCTTAGGAGGCATCCAGGCCATGTCAGATAGCTCTGTTTGGTGACCTGTTCTTAAGTCTAGTGACAATGTGCCTTCTATAACTGCTAGCCCCTGTCTTGGATAGGCACTCAGGAGCAACACAGACCAGACAGACTAATCCTAAAAACAGCCTATAAATGTTTAAAAAAACAGTTATGAGGGGAAGGTTATTACTCTTCTCTGGGGGCAGATTGTCCCAGGTTTTCAGCCTCCATCCCATAACTGTTTTGGAGTCAAGATTTGTTTTGAGTGCTCAGTCCTGTCTGACTCTTTGCAGCCCCATGGATTGTAGCTCACTAGGCTCCTCTATCCGTGGGATTTTCCCAACAGGAATACTGTGTGTAGGTTGCCCTTTCCTCCTCCAAGGGATCCTCCGGACCCAGGGATCGAACCCGCATCTCTTGCATCTCCTGCATTGGCAGGCAGATTCTTTACCACTAGCACTACCTAGGAAGCCCAACCATTCTGAACATTTCTTTAATTTGTGAATGTGCCTCTTAAAAACAGGATTAGAACTGAGCCCAATAAAACAGGTATAGTCTGATGAATGGAGTAGACAGATGGATATTACTTCCCCTGAACAGGACTCCATGTTTTCCATAAGAAATTAGTTCTGGTTTTACACAGAAGATAAAAGACTATTAATTTATGCAACTGAGTGTCCAATATTTTTAACTTTCAAAATACTTTATATCTCAGAGAACTGTTAGTAATACCCAAGAATTACCAACTCAGGTTACGTCTGAAAAAAGAAAAAACGTAAACATAAGATGTGAGGAATTCTTTGTAATTCTGTAACTCCCTTCTTTTTATCTGTTGATGAGAAACCTCCCACCTGTCTCTAATGATTCTTAGGAATTATTATATATAATAGAAAGATTTTAGATACAAAACAATTGACTATGAAACAGTATGTCATCTTGATGTCTGACTGATACATTTCACTCATGAAAGACAGGCTTGTAAATAGTAAGATGGAAACCTAGAAATTCTTCTTGTTCTTCAGACTGGCAGTTTGTTTGTTTTCAGTGGGGCAGAGGGTTGGGTGGGTGTTTGTGAGGAAGACAACAGTTCCAGAGCCATTTAAGTGTTGCTTCTGGCTTCATAGATATATGTGGGAAGATAATCCTTTGGAGTCTGTGGGATTGGCATATACTCTTTAAAAAATCATTCAAAATTTATCAGGGCTGGTCAAAAATCTATCCTAAAAAGGGTACTGAAATAAGATTATAAGATACCCATGCTACAAATGAACCAATCAAAACTTTTCTTATATTAAGTTTCAAAGTGTGTCTACATCAAAAGCTTTGACATGAAATCTGATTCTTCATTGTGAAAATAGTGGCTCCGAATCATTCCCTTTGAACCATTTTAAATCATTTAAATCATTTGACATTGAATACTCATTTTAAAGTGTTTGCAAAAGTATAAAAATATTATGAAGCAGATCTTATGAGTGTGCTAGTTAAGAAATAAGTCCATCTTTAAGTTACACAGTCTTATTGGATTGTCTGTTATTTAAATATATTTATCTATTTTTAGCATGGAAATAGGGTATTTGATTGACTTTCTCTTAGAATTTCTAAGGTTTTATAGTAAATGCATCACATTAATACTATTAGCTTAATGATCAAACTTAGTTCTTAATGCTCTCAAAATGATCTATAGTATAATATGTTTAACATTAAAATATTTATGTTTACATGTACATATATATTTATTGGGCTTCCCTGGTGGCTCAGACAGTAAAGAGTCCACCTGCAATTATTACATTCAAAGAATATATGTTTATTACAGAGCATATTTTTTTTACTCAAGGTTGAATATATGTACTGAAAAGAGCCCTCTATTTTTCATATTAAAGTTAGCCCCTCTGTATAATCAGATTATTTTAATAAATAAAATAAGTAAAACATAAAAGATTATGTCATCTTAAATCTACATAGTTTAAACATTAGGGTGAGACTTTTTCTCTTTGTTTTCTAAAGGAATTTGCATATACATTTTATAGTAATTAGTTATGTACTTTATTTAACTTCTTAAAATGAGAATCCTGTCCATGGTTTACTCTTATTTACTACTGTTTTTGAGTTTTCAAAGAAAGTTTAATTTACAAATATTTAAATCTTTTTCCTCCAATCAATTATTTCAAAATCTCTACTGCTACAAAAAGCATCACTTTTTAAAAATAAAGCAACATTGGATATACAGCACAAAATAATAGAAATCTCATCCTTTCACTAGCTTTAGAAATCATATGATATATTGCAATGGGGAAGGAAAAAGAAACACAAATTTAGTAATGGTAATATATTCTGCATTATTTACCCAGGACCTAATTTTATTTTGTGTATTCTATTATATTCCACAATGTAATTTTTGAATTACCTTTGGTCTTATTAGTGTAAAGTTACTTTTATAAAACTAATAAAACATTTTAAAGGAATCTGCTAGAGTTTTTCAGAATTAGAGTTCCACTTTTAAAGAACAGAGTAATGCATTTCTAAAATACTGCACAAATCCAATTAAAATCATTTTATTTCACCTGCTTTGGTTTTTAGTAATGCATGACTTCTGAGTGAAAAACATGTTGCCGTTTAATTGCCCCATCATCTTTTTTCTTCATGATCTGTTTCCACCTATGGGTACTGATAGTTATGCTGTTTTTAATAAACCTTGGTATATTAATTAAAGCTGTTATTTTTGAAGTTCCAAAAGATGGGATGGAAGTTATCTTCCTGGCATAATTTTTTAAGTTTATCCATGCAAGGGCTGCCCAGTCCTTTTCTTCCTCATCCTTCTTTTCCAAACTTCTCACCATTTCGGCCATGGGTCAGAGACCAAGGGCCCTCTATGAACGTAAAGGAGGCAAAGGGAAGAGTGGCCTTACCTTCACAATGTAGTCAGCCACCCGGCTGTATCTGTAGCGAATGAAGACGCCTAAACCGATGGGGATGAGAGTGCTGCAGAGGGTCAGGATCACTGTCCCTATGGGTAGTAACTGCACCAGGGGAGTGTCGATCCAAGGCCGGCTGTAGATCCACAGGCACAGAGGCATCAAGACCAGGGCCAGGAGAGTGGAGG